>NW_020954580.1:15416752-15438082 GCF_900497805.2 Vombatus ursinus | reverse complement strand
GAAGAGGAGGGAGAGGGGCGGAAGAGGAGGGAGAGGGGCGGAAGAGGGTCGTTGCTTTCGCTGTGACAGGATCGTCCCTGGCAGCGGCACCTGCACCCACCATGGCGTCCGGCTGCAAAATCGGCCCGTCCATCCTCAACAGCGACTTGGCCTGCCTGGGGGCCGAGTGCTCCCGGATGCTGGATTCCGGGGCCGACTATCTGCATCTGGATGTAATGGACGGGTAACTCCTCCGGGGAGCTGGAGCGGGAGCCGGGGCCCGGGGCGGTCTGGGGCGGCTGCTGCACGTGCTCCCCCGGGAGGCCTGGGCGGCGAGTGCTGGGGCCTGGCCGTGCGGGGGAACGTGGCCGCCCGGGGCCCTCGTCCTTCCCTGGAGCTTGGAGGGACTGGACGTGGATCAGATCCCTTTCTAACCAGTGCATGCTCCGGGCGAGGAAACCGAGGCCCGCCGAGGGCATGGAGGGCGCTTGCACCGGGCACCTAAACGCACCGCCCAGCTTGGGAACTCTCTCCCTGCTCGCCCAGTTCTTTTCAGCTGAGACTGACCAAAGTGAACGTGAACCAAAAACTAATTTTAAAAAAAATGCCTTTAAGGTCATGTTTTATAGACGTGTCATTTGCCAATACCAGGTGTTCCAAAAGTCTTAGTGCAGTTTTAAGCTATTAAGAAAACCAGTTTAAGGCTCGAAATGCTGACACAAACTGCCAACGAGCTATTACTTCGTAGGTTGTTGTTCAGTCGTATCAGTCATATCTGACTCTTATTGACCCTTTTGGGTTTTCTTGGCAAAGAACTGGAGTGGTTTGCCATTTCCTTCCCCAGCTCATTTTACTGAGACAAATAGGCTGAAGTGACTTGCCTAGGGTCACACAGCTGTAAGTGTCTGAGGCTGAATTTGAACTCAGCCCTTCCTGAGTCCAGCCAAGTCCTGTATCCACTGTGCCACCTAGCTTTGCTTCTTTGCTTCATAGGTATGAAATGGCAAGATATAAATGCTAGCAATGATGATGATGATTTGTCAGAAGCTGACATTGAACTTGGGTCTTCCTGACTCTGAGGCCAGTTTTTTTATCCACCATGCCTCTCAGGCACTTTTAGATAGGCCAGATAATAAACAGTCACTGGACCATAATGAGGTTGATATTGGTTCCCATAGAATATAAACATAAGTATATAAGTGCACATATATGTATGTATGTATACACACACGCACCTGTTGAAATAATTACTTTTTGAAGCTTTTGACAGAATTAGAATGTACATCTTAGATTGTCTGGCCTGGAACTCAATTCTCTGAGCCCTGCAGATTATTAACTATAAGATCATGGATAGAAGTACTGGGTATATGAACAGGAATAGGAACTGGTCCTTTGATTTCTTTGCCAGAGGAAACTCCCTGTGTGAATACAAATTGTCACCTTCTCCATAGCTTCTAGGCCTACGGAGTTGCCTGTGACTTGCTCAGCATCACAGAGTCAGTGTATCAGATACTAGACTTGAAATCCAGCTCTTCCTGGCTACAAAGTCAACTTTCTATCTGATATACTACAATGCCTCTCTTTATGTGAGCATTGAGAGAACTAAATGCTCTGGAACAAATGCTTTCTCACTTTCTTTTTTTTAGCTTCTGGGGTTTTGTTTTTGTTTTAGGCAATTGGGGTTAAGTGACTTGCCCAGGGTCACACAGCTAGTAAGTGTCAAGTGTTTGCTCTGAAGCCACATTTGAACTCAGGTCCTCCTGACTTCAGGGCCGGTACTGTATCCACTGTGCCACCTAGCTGCCCCGCTTTGTCACTATACCATGCTCAGGTTTCTTGTATATTATTTGCAATGTAAATATAATAATACCAAGCCTACTATATGCCTCTCGCTCTTTGTTTTTCTTACTTCACTGGTCCATATTTACCTGAACAGACATAAAGACAGCTTTCTGCTGTCATTTTTTTATTGTGCAGTTTACCTTCACTGAGGAATTCAACGGATTCAAATTTAACCAACAGCGAACTACTTTATGCAGGGCTCTGTGCTACTTGCTGAGGAAGATAACAAAGTTTAGATAAGACAAGACCTATCCTCCCAAAACAGCCAGTAATCCTCTTGGCGGTTATCATCTAGCAGTAGGATAAGGCACTGACATAAAAGCTGTAGTAATGCATTCATTGGAGTTTTGAAGTTAATGCTTTAAGAGTCTGAGGGAGAAAGTCCTTACCAACCAGGAAGATCAGGGCATACTTTGTAGAGGAGATGACATTTAGGTGGTCCCTAAAGGTTGGCAAAACTAGATTTAGAACTAGAAGGAACTTTATAGTTCTTCTTCATCCTCTTCATTTTACTGATATGAGAACTGAGGCTCCAAAAGAATTAAATAACTTACCCAAGGTCACATAGGTAGCAAGTTACAGAGCTGGGATTTGAATGTAGGTCCTCTGGCTCAAGATCCAATGTCTCCTTCTGCTGGAGTGTGCTTTTTAGAAGGGACTGTAGATAAGGGATGTTCTAGGGACAGGGAAGAGGCTTAGGTGGGATACAACAGAGATTATTGAGGGGACAGAGTTCAGGTTTGATGATAGCATAGGAGGTGAGAGACAAAGGAGTTTTCCTCAGCAGGCGATAGAGATCCACTTAAGATTTTTTTTAAAAAGGAATGACTTGACAAGATCTATGTCTGCATAAGGAAGATTACTTTGGCAGTGATGTGAATGGTGGGTGGGTGGGGGAGTGAAATGTGAAGGCTGAAGACCTGGTAGAATGCTATAGCAATAAGTATTTAATGGTCTGTATTCAGTAAAAATAAAACTAGTAAACAGTCACTATTTAATGAAGCTGTTACATAGCACCTTTCTTTTGAGAACTCTGAGGTTTAACCTTTCAGATACTTAAATACTTTTAATAAGTTTGCCCCTCAACATTTTTGTGATCTAGCAATTGATGCCATTTTTACTTTTATATCTTGTTGCCTTACCACATTTAGCTGGTAGTCTTTGATAACATATCCTAAGTTCAGAGTAATGTGTAGGTTTTTTCCATTGTGGTGAGAGCCCCCGAGTGGATCACAGGATACATAGTACAGGAAGCAACAAAGGCTATATTTAAAACAACTGTTTAGCAGAGTGAGGCCAGAAGAGCAAAAGATTGCTGAAGTCAAATAGGCTTGAAATAACTTAAGAAACACCCAAATGCTTGGGTGTTGTCAGAAATAGGAAGGCAGTTAAAACACCAGCCGTAATTTTGCAATTTGTTCATAACCGATCGAAGGTTTACTCTGGGGGAGGGGAAAAGATCTTTGTTTTATAATCTTTATAATTTTATTCTCCATTGGCAGTTTTTTTTGGGGGGGTGAGGATGGGAGAGGTGTTGAGGAAACAATGTTTACATTCTCTGAATTCCTTATAACCTTTCTCCATCTTGTTTCTAAACCCAGACTAGTCAGGGTGTTCCCTGAGGAGGTAACCACTGCTAACTCCAACTAACCAGTTTCTGACATTAGGAAATAAGCTAGGATGGCATGACAACCCTGAGTTTTAGCTGAGCTTCTGTACTGTCACTGTGGTTTTCTTTTTCTCCTAGGTGCCTTGGCTTATTCTCTTTCATTACCTCATACACCATTAGAACTTGGGTCCCTTCTTTCCAGGTCCGTCCCCTCCATCCATATGGTTTCCTGAACATAAACTTAATAAGAAGCATTTTCACTGATGCAATAAGAGGGTGTGTGTGTGTGTGTGTACAAAGGAACATTTGAGAACTATTATTATAGTTGTCTGTATGAATGTCCAGAGCAGCTCTTGAGTGGTAGAGAATTGGGAGACCTGTAACATAATGAGCTTCCTAGTGCAGGATTATGGGAACTCATATGGAAGCTAAGCAGTTAAATTCAACATTTTTGGAAATTGATTTCTACTATTAGGAGAAGCCATCCCCAGCAGGACTAAAGGAAAAGGTCTGACAATATTATTTTGGGACAAGAGAGAGTTAACTGATTTTGAAGGGACCTAGGTTCCAGTTATATCTCTACTATTATACTACATACAGTAACCTTAAACCTTTTGCTATCTTTGATTTGCTAGGATACTTGGAAAGGTATGTGAGATAGCCGGTTTGTTTAGCTGTATAGCAGTGAAACTATAAAACGTCAGTGATCTAACTTAAAACAAGGAACTAACAATTATATTTTTGTCAGAACAGACCTACTGAAAGAAAATAGGGGTCTGAATATTAGATGTAGTTTTAAATATTGTTGATAATTCTTTGCAGACTTGTCCCACTTCATTCACTGGGTTAGGAGTTTCTGAGATGTAAAGTGAGAGAATTTCCCAGATAGAAATTTCTTTACGTTGGACTAGTAAATAGTTGAGTGATGCTTGTTGAATAGGGCAAAGAATTACCTAGAGTGAGGTTGGGAAGAGAAACTCAGCTAATGTCTTCTGATTTCTCCTCATAACTTGGAGAAGAGCCTTTGTTTCTTCACACTCATTGAATTCCATCCCTGTTCAATAACAGATGTTATTGAACCAAAGTAGAATGTATGCTGACAGTGAACTGACTGTGTGTCTTTTGAGTGAGGATCAGCCCAGCTAGGTCCAAAAAGACACTTTATCACATTGACCACGGGGTGTTGTTGTATTTTTCACTTATATCAATTTTCAAATGCCATCTACCAAAGATGGCCTTGGGTGAGGGAGCACTCACAGG
This sequence comes from Vombatus ursinus, assembly GCF_900497805.2. NCBI lineage: Eukaryota > Metazoa > Chordata > Mammalia > Diprotodontia > Vombatidae > Vombatus > Vombatus ursinus. The sequence continues at coordinate 15,433,392 of NW_020954580.1, read as the reverse complement.
TGATCTTCTAAGTGTTGTTTATTCAGCAAAGGAAAAGTAATCTTCAGTTGCTGCTAGAGAGAAGGGCCTAAAAGTGTGTAAGGACTTTTTATATGATAACCACTGATTTACTATATTAAGGGAGAAAAGTTAAGGAACTACCAGTTTCTAAAGTCTTCTAATGACCCTACTTAAATCTATGATCCTGTGATCCTGTGTTTTCTGGTCCCTTGTGGTTATTTGTGTAAAAGAAAGAAAGAAATAATAAAAAAGCTTCAGAAAAGCTAATTATAAAGTAGACACTGAATACATCCAGTGTGACCTTGCAAAAGAAAAACTATTTCTCTGAAACCAGTATTAGACTTAGGTTTCTTTAACCTGAAGATGTTAATGCTGCTTGGAATGTGTCCTGGTAAATTCTATTGATCTGTAAGTGTTCAACAAATAACTAATGTAAACTGAGGGTCATTGGCACCTCTTTATTTGATAGTCCAGTATTCCAGTCAGGTGAAAGCATTTTGCAGTTAATAATTCTCATAACAATTAGGTAGAAAGCACTCTCCATTTGTAAAGGCATGTCAATTCATGTGCCTAAGCACTTACATTAAGTTAAAGGAATAGAGCCTGGAATCCAGAACTTTGGGCTCTTTCTAGTATACTATCCATTATTAGACTTTCTGCTTGTCCTTACCTCTTTTGCTCCAAAGGGTAAATAATCACAGGAGTCTTGTACTTGATCAGCCCTGAAAATCAGTACTGCTGGGGTAATGTCAGAGTGACCCAATCTCCAGATTGCTAGAATTTGACTGTCCATGAAGCTGTTCTTACAGCAATCCACTTTCACCACCTCGACTGTCTCCTTTATGCTTATAATGTCCAAATTCATTCATTAACCATATGCTTGCTGAATAAATGACTGATTTAAAAGATTATCTGGCTTCATTGATAATCTTTTGAAATTGAATACCAGTCAGTGAGAGGGGTATAGTTTATGGTCAAAAGTTAGCCTTTTATTTGGAAGCAAGTATGCAGGAATCCCTATTCCTATATAGATGACACATAGTTTAAGCCAGCGTGATAGAATGTACTCTAGGGTTAGTCTGCACAGTGGACTCAGACTTCCAGCTGTCCCGCTAATTAATTGTGTGACCTTAGGCAAACCATCTAACCTTTCTGAGTTTCATTTTCATTTGTTCATCTGTTCATCTGTTTCTTTATTTGCCCTCAGGGTTGTTTTATCCGGTAAGATAATATATTTGAAAGGTAAAATACTTATAAGAATGTATTCTTTGTTAAAGTTTCTAAGTGGCCATTGATTTTCTAAATTGAAGTACTCTAAGTGTGCTTAATTTCATTTAATATTAATACTCTTAAGTGTTCAATTGTGTTGTCTACCTCTCCCTCCAATCTTCACTGTTGAAATGTTAAGAAAATGGAGTTAATTCCATTGAAAAAATAATTTTCTTTGTTTTCGTAGGCATTTTGTTCCCAATATCACCTTTGGTCACCCTGTGGTAGAAAGCCTTCGAAAGCAGCTAGGCCAAGACCCATTCTTTGGTAAGTAGTTATGAAATCTTAAGCACAGTGGTGTAGCCAATTAAATTAAATTCAAAACAGTTTGCTTCTGTATCCAATGCATTTGGCAGGTTGGTGGACAATGAAGGATGGTTCTTATATTGATTTTTGAATACTGTAATGGTCTGAATTTAGGCTGTACTATCCCTTAAATCTGGCGTCTTGTAAAACCTGAATATGGCCCCAAAGTTATTTTTTACTTTGTATTTCTATTTTTCGCCCTTCAGAAAGTGTATCCTATCAGGAATGCAGCCTCTAAGATTGTATAGTCATGTAATTTGCAATGCATTATATTTTAAATTTCTTTTAAATGTAGAATTTTAGGATATTTGCTATGTATTTTCAGTTGTATGTTCAGACTAGCAGAATAGTTTTTCTGTCTTCCCTCACAGCTTTCAGGACATATTTTTCCTTCCCCTCTTCCTCCCCCAAATTAAGGATACAATTCTACCCTCATTCTTATTGTATAGAATAACCCGTTACTTTTATGATTGTTACAGATAAGACTTTTCAGAGTTTTTATCTTATTCCTCAGGTTTCTGACATTTCATCTTTTAGGATTTTAACTAGCTCAGCTAGATTTCCCTTACCTCCACTAGCCATATTGTTAGCAATGCTTCCTAAGGCCCACTTGATTTCACTGGATGTATGGCTCTAGATTAGTAATGATGCTATCATGGTTATTGGTGATGTTAAGGTCTTCCTTGTATAGTTCTTTTGTGTATTTTTGCAGACTCTTCTTAATCTCTTCAGCTTTTGTTACATTTTTGTCTTTTATCTTTGCATGAACCATTCCCTTAATATCTCTTAAAGAGATCTCTTGTCTTTTCTACTCTCTTGTTTTCTTCTCTTTCTTTGCAATGCCATTTGAATGCCTTGCTATTCTCTAAAATTCTGCATTCAGTTGGGTATATCTTTCCCTTTCTCCTTTACCTCTCACTTTCCTTCTTTCTTCAGGTATTTGTAAAGCATGCAGACAGGTGATGAGTGCAGTGTGTAAGAAGCAGGGCTGAAACATAGAATGCAAGGCAGGAAGGTAATCTAAATTGAATCTTATAAGGAGGTTGGGGCCAGTCATGAAAGACTTTTGTAAATCTAACAGAATAATTTAGAATTTATCATTTAGATGATTGGGAACCATTGGAGTTCATTGAATAGGAGAGTGACATGAGCAGACTTGTACTTAGAGGGAAATTACTTTGGCAGCTGTGTGAAAGATAGATTGGATTGGGGCCAGCCTTAAGGGAGCTCAATTGCAAAGTCATTGCAGTAGTCTGTGTGAAAGGTCATAGGGTCTGTGACAATTAAAAAGAAGATGCTAAGAAACATAGTATCTGGGTAATTTAATCATTAGTAAGGCCAGCACATTATTAATAAAAGGATGGTTATTTGGCTGTCTCTCTTAAACCAAAGACAATCATGGCGGGCAGGCTCACAGTTTATATTTTCTTAGAAGAGTAGGTGTTCAGTGTGGGGCTGAGAATGACATCATGTTGTCACCCTTGGGCAGAGAAATTATCTCTATACTCAGACTACCCCCAGCCTGGGGCTACCTAGACAAAAGGATCTTTCTCCACCCAGTCTTTTGAGTAGAACACAATGGGTTTCCTCACCTTAGATTAAATTCCTTGTGAGGTTGGCTGGGGTCTGACCTAGATTGGGGAGAGTTAATTCAATCTCATTATCAGTAATGTCCTCCAAGAGGCTGAACTTTTAAAATCAGGTCTTTAGAAGGAGAGAAGAACTCTGGCTCTCTCCAAATTATTGGTTATTAATAATCATTTCAGGTCTGAGCTAAGGTGATTACTATGTTGCTAGCAAGAACAAGACAGAAGTGCGATGTGGAGGTAGAATGAAAAAGTAAATGTGCCTCTCAGTCCCACACAGCCCCCTTCTATAGTTATCAAGACCAAGTAGCAGAAAAGAGGATGTGGGATGCTAAGAACTGTACAATGTTTAGCCTATTAAAAGCACGAATTACCAATACTCTAAATGTGAGGCAGCATGTTGGGATGGAAAGAGAAATGACCTGTGATTCTGGAAGACCTGATTTCAAGATCTTCCTCTGGTACACGCTAGCTCTATGACCCTGGGCACATTACCCTCTTGGCCCAGGCAACTCTCTTAAGACCTTAAATTGCTCTTTTCTGTATCGATAGAGGAAGTTCTTCTTTACATAGTTAAAATTGTAGTTTTTAAAACCCCCAAACCTTTAAATATGAGATCTTTGTACATTGATGGCATGCTACTGCAGGAATTAAAGTAATCCATATGGATATTCTTACTGTAAGTAAAACTAGAAGACAGAGATGCTATAGCTAAACGAAGCGTGGATTGCAGGCTTCAAGAAACCTAAACATTCCTCTGCAGGAAGCCACCAACACTGTTGGCCTGGAGGTAGACTAATATTTTGAAAGAAAAATGTAGCCTCACTGAGGAACCACATGGTTAGATGCAGGGGACTCTGAACCTCTGTGAGAGAAGAGAAAGGAGAGAGAGATACCCAGCCTCATTCCGGAGTAGGAAAGAGGCCTGAACCATTTGAATGACCCAGGAGAGAATAAAGGATCAGCACATCAGCAAACCTTGTGCCCTGAGAAGCAGCCTAGACCCTGTAGGCCTTTGCAAGTACTGTGAATTGTGGAAACAGTATAGGTCCCAACGGAAGGTAAAGCCCACCAGAAAGGAGGGTTTTTTGACACTCTAGGAAAAGACAGAAGAGGATTTGCTTATGTTTGAGGCTCCAGTTTGAGCCGTTGTGATTTTGTTGGCTGGGTCGAATAAAATCTGTTTTATAGTTGATGGCTTGTTAGACTGATTGTGAAGAAGCCAGTGTCTCCTTAGTTAATGATATTCCTAGGTTTCCTTTGAGTCAGAGCATGAAACAGATTTTTTTTTAAAGAGTCTCCCCACTGCCTCCCCCTGTTCCTTGCAAGAAAAGGGGAGAAAGGATAGTTTTATTGTGCTCTTAAAGGCAATAAGAAATTGCATTGTTCATCTTACTTTGTAGTTCTCAAACACAGGGGGAAAAAACCCAACAATATTCAACTTATATAATGAAATCTCTTGTAATGGTTGAGGGAGAAAAAAATTGTATTTATAACAGCTTTTCCAAAGCAAATCAACATTACCCTAGCTTGTATTTCTTCTTACTTATATGACTGCCACTCTAGTTAAGCCCTCATCATTTCTGGCTTTGACTATTGCCCTCCTAATTGGTCTGCCTACCTCAAGTTTCTGCTTTCTCTAATCCAGCCTTCATGTAATTGTCAAATTGACTGTCTGAATATACACAGGCCTGACCACGTCACTTGCCCGGAAGTTGCAATGCTTCCCTCTTGTCTCCGAGGGTAAAATACAAACTATTTTGGCATTTGAAACTTTGAACAATCTTCCATATTGGGGTTCACATTACTTCTCTGCATGGATTCTACAGTGCAGCCAAATGGGCTTACTTACTATTTCCCATTTATAACATTCTATCCCTTGCCTCATTGCCTTTGTGTAAGCTGGTCCCCATTCCTGGAATGCTGTCTTGCCTGACCTCTGTGTCTAAGTGGAATACCTAGATGAACCCTCCAAGACCCATCTCCTCCAAACATCCCCCCAATGTCTTGAAGTTATTTTTTATTTATTTATATGAATGTTTTCATTCTGTAGAATGTAAGTTCCTTTAGTACAGGAACTTTTGTTTGTATTTCTAGTGGATAGCATAGTATCTTGCTACACATAATAAATATTTATTGAATTTAATTGCATACAATGATGCTCCAGTTCTAGATGTCACATTTTAGAAGGAAAGTTGACAGACTGAAGAATGTCTAGAGAAGGGTGACTAGGATGGTAAAAAGCCCCAATACAATGCCATTTGTGTATCATTTGAAGGACCTGGAGATAGTTAGATTAGAGAAAATAAGTCTGAATGAAACATGTAGATAACTGAGAAGCCTTACAGCCATATGTCATAAAAAAAATTCTTCAAAAAGTAAGTCATAAAGCTCTGGTGAACATTAAATATTCTCACCAAAAAAGTTAATTAACTATATTTTAATAGACATGAAGAGTTACTGATGTGAGAGTCTTTTCTAGAATCAGTAAAGCTATTAATGCATAGGTCAATAACACCAAAATTGAACAAAGGATAAAAATGAGAATAAGGCACTGTATATATAAAAGAGCTCCAACCTAAATGAATCATTGACTAAAAAATAAGAAATTAAGTAAAGTAAAGATATTGACTCTGATTATCACCATATCTTAGAGCATTTTAACAAGCCTAAGGTTCCAAAGAGCCCAGCATCTGCTTCTGCCAAGAAGCAAGTAATTTAACTGGAGAGATACTGGCTTAAGGTACTAACTCATTTGAAGAACAGTTATGAAAAAGTGTAGTGAAAGATTACCCACAGCATTGTTAGAGAACAGCGGGGAAGAAAATGAGCCCACAAAAACATTTAGCATGAGATACAAAACAGATTATTCCAAGATCATGAAACCAAAAGGGAGCACAACACAGAGATTCAAAATGGAACAGATTTTCCATTATTTATCATAGCTATGATAATGGAACTATACTTCTGGGGATTCTAACACCTCAGTACCTGATGTGCTATATAAGAAAATAGAAATAGTATTTATGAAAATAAAGTTAGAGAAAGCAGTTGGACTGTACTAAAAGAAATTCTGTTGGAAGTTACACAGTTTTGAAAACTATATGTCAGTTTTCAAGATATTTCAGAATGGGAGGGATACACGAAGTAGGAAAAAAATCATACTGTTGTTGGCCCCCCAAAATCAGTTGAAATGACATCAGCAGGTACTAAAACATTTAATAATCCCTACTCAGTGATACACAGAGTGTGATAGCTGGAGTTTCAAATTGACTTGGGGAATTTAAATCGTGTCTCTGTTAGTACTTAATTTTGCTGTTCCTTTCAGACATGCACATGATGGTTTCCAGACCAGAACAGTGGGTAAAGCCAATGTCTGTAGCAGGAGCAAATCAATATACCTTTCATCTGGAAGCTACTGAGAACCCTGGAGCACTGATTAAAGACATTCGAGAAAATGGGATGAAAGTAAGAAGCAAGTAGCCTGTTTTTGTTCCCTCTTTTTATGACTGTAGAAGATTTGGGAGTATGTAAGAAATGACAGAGAGAAGTTGTAATAAGTAATTATCTGCTGCTTAGAGAAAATAACCTTATTTTGGCTTTGCCAATGTCTGAGGTACTACCTGTCTTTCAGGTGAACTTTAGCAAACATCTGATTCACATGGTAGTATTTAAGGAGACTTGAGGTTTAGTACATCTTCTGCTGTTAATTAGGTGCGACCTTAGACAAGTCACCATGAAATGAAAGGTTAAGGATTACATGTTAGCTAATATTCCTTTCAGCTCTTAACATTCTCTTAATCCTTTTTCAAACACAAATCATTCTAGTCACATTTTCCAAAAATTGCTGCTGGAAAATGTTAAAATTAATACTCTTCTATTTCTACTTGCCCTCAATAATTTGTATATCTTCCCAAACATTAAGAATGTCACTAGAGATTTTCAGCTGAGCATGATTATCCAAAATATTGTTTATGGAGGTGGAACTTGTTAACCCTAGGAGTCTAGTTTTATGCCTAACGTATAAAGTACTTTGTTGATATAAGATGAGGATAGTGATTCATGGATTAACATGTATTCTCTTGTTGTAGGTTGGTCTTGCTATTAAACCTGGCACTACAGTTGAGTATTTGGCACCATGGGCCAATCAGATAGATATGGCCTTAATCATGACAGTGGAACCTGGGTTTGGAGGGCAGAAGTTCATGGAAGACATGATGCCAAAGGTAATAAAGGGTGTGGTGTTGAGATGTAGCTATTTATCTGTGTCGTGGAAATCAGAAAGATTTCTTTTATTTCACAAGTTTTGCTCTTTCACCTTTTTGTGAATATTAGAACATTTTCTTTTTTCTTCTTTGTTGTTGCTAATGTCATTTTGGCTGCACACTGTTGCTGAGTCTGTGACCTCATTCTCTTTTCTTAGTAACCACTCTCTCCCTTAGCTTTTTTTAGCCTCTCCTCCAAATAGAGGTCTAATTGCAACTGTTCCTCAAATTCAGCCTTACTTGATTCTTCTTCATAGCCATCATCTCCAGGGCAGAGTGTTAAAAAAAAAAAAATGCAGAGAGATAAACAGTGGCCTCCACCACTCTTCATAAACCCACTCTTCTTCCAGGTTCTTGCCTTTTCCTATTGAGGGCACCACCTCATCCTTCCATTCACACATGTTCTCAGCATTGGAGTCATCCTCAACGCATCACCCTTCTTCATCTCCCATATATGTAGAAGTGCTAAGTTTTGTCAACACTTATTGCTCTCAGCCTTGGATTCATCTTCATCTTCCATATATATTCAAATGCTAAGTCTTGTCAGCGCTTATTTTTATCTGTCCCCTTCTCTCTATTCACAAGTCCACAACCTTGTTTAGTCAGTCATCCTTCCTAGTGGACAGTGTTTTCTTAATTCCAGTTTCCATTTTCTCTTCCTCTCCATTGCTACAATCCAAAATAATCTTCACAAATCTGATCATGTCACTCCCTTATCAGGAACCTAAATGGTTCCTTCCAGAAAGAAAGACTTACACATAGTTTCCATTTCCAACAGTTTTCTGGTGTGTGGAGTTTAGTAGCACTTTCCTTTGAACATTTGAGGCACAAATGTCACCCTTGAAGATATCAGCTGACATTTAGGGCCAGTAAAATCTCTTTCTTACAAGCTCAAGCATGCTTTCTTTACCCAGGTGTCCAAACGAGGTCTAGTAAATAAGTAGTAGTGCCCAGTAGTGAGACCCAGTTATTTCTACAGTAGTCTGTTAGTGACTCTCATGGGATGGCTGAGATACAGTTGACTCTTGCGGTACGTTAACAAACATTAGGGCGTTCTACATTGCCGTTCTGCTTAGGGCTCTGCTGCGTGAGGTCCTATGCGGACTCACAGAAGACCTGGGAAAAAGCAAGTGGGGCATGGCATAGTTTTCAGGCATCTCAACTCAGCAGTCCCCACTACCGCGTTGACATTTTCCTAGCGCCTGTTCAGTGATGTCCGCATGTCTGGTTCGTTTGTCAAGTGCCCTCAGCACATTTGTGAGTATCACGTCCATTGGAACCTATCATCCCCTCAAGCTCTCATCTTATGTTTCTTCAAACCCCTAGAAAAATTATCTATGCTAGTTGTCTTTGCAGTATGGCCTCTGACGTCATCACTCAACTAAAACTTCTCTCCAAAGTAACCAACGCTCTTTTTTTTTTTTTGGTTAGGCAATGGGGTTAAGTGACTTGCCCAGGGTCACACAGCTAGTAAGTGTTATGTGTCTGAGGCCGGATTTGAACTCAGGTACTCCTGAGTCCAGCCGGTGCTCTATCCAAAGAAACAAGCAGCCAACCGGGCCGGGAAAAAGGAGAAGCCCCCCCTGCGGGCCCACCGAAAGCCACCTGCCTCCCAGTGTCGTCCTTTCTCTCTCTTCGGGGCTCAGTCTGTCTCTCGGGAGAGGGCCGCAGACACCACTACCCAACTCCCCTCAGCGGGCGGGTCCCACCACTGAAGCTCTGAGAGAGCCCAGAGGGGGAGGGCGTAAGGGCCGCGAAAACTCTTTTAAATGCCAAATCTTTTTTTTTTTTATTATTAATAAATTTATTTATTTTTAGTTTTCAACATTTACTTCCACAAGATTTTGAGTTCCAAATTTTCACCCCATCTCGCCCCTCCCCCTGCCCCAAGATGGCATATATTCTGAATACCCCTTTCCCTGCTATCTCTCCCCACCTTCTCTTATCCCCTTCCCCTCCTATTTTCCTGTAGGGCGGGATAGATTTCTGTACACCATTTCCTCTATCTCTTATTTCCCAGTTACATATGTTTTTAAAACTTTGGGTTTCAAATTTTCTCCCTTCTTCCCTCCCCACCCACCCTCATTGAAAAGCCTGGCCTTCTCTCTGTTCCTCCCACTTGACCCTGTATCTCCTGTGTGAGTCAGTGCCTGTTCCCATGCCCAGAATGTCCTCCCTCACTTTGGCCTCATAAAGCACCTCTCTTCCTTCAAGACACAATTCACGAACCACTTTCTGTATAAAGCTTTGCCTGATTTCCTTGAATGTCCATTCAACTGCTACTACCTATATTTATTAGTATTCACTCTCCATATTTATTCTGGGCATAATTATATACTTGTACTTTTTGTCTTCCTTGAATGTGAGCACCTTTAGAGTAGGAATTGTTTCATTCTTTGTATTTGTATTCCCAAGCCTTGCACAGGGTCTGGCACATGATAGGTGCTTCATAAAGTGGTTGTCCTTGGATAAAAGATAGCTCACCTTGTCTCCACTTTGTCATCGCTCTTTTGGCAAGGTTTTAGCACCTTTCCTTTAAATGCAAGTCACTTTCTCTTTCTGGAAAGGGTAGCTCAGTAAATACACTAGGCCTTCTCTCAGCAGACTTGCTTTGATCCCCTGGACTGGAGTTTGGGTGATCAGGGTAGCTCAGGGGTGGGGAACCTGTGGCACTCTAGATCCTCAAATGCAGCCCTTTGACTGAATCTAAACTTCACAGAACAAATCCCCTTAATAAAAGGATTTGTTCTGTAAAACTTGGACTCAGTCAAAAGGCCTCACTTGAGGACCTAGAGGGCCACATGGCCTTGAGGCCACAGGTTCCTCACCTCTGGGGTAGCTTGTCACTTAACCTAAGAAGCACATATCTGGGAAAAGGCTGTATTCTGTGGTATCAGCAGACTTCCCCTGCTCTTAAATTCTGCACCTGACCTGCCTTTCCAGATTTTCTTGCACGTTACTTCCATTCATGCACTCTTTATTCCTACCAGACTGACCTCCTTGCTATCCCTTGACTTTGAAGCTTCATCTCTTGCTTCTGTGCCTTTGCAGAGGTGCTCCCCCATGCCTAGAATGCCTTTGTTCTTCCCTTATGCCTCTTAGAAATCTCCAGCATCTTTCAAGGTTCAGACCATGTTCCATTTCCTCTTTAACTCAGATCAAATGAAATGCTATATGTAAAGTTATTTTCAAATCTTAAAACACTATATAAATGTTAACTATTATCTTCAGCTTCGTAAAGTAGAAACAGTGTGTTGCAAATAATAGCAGTTTAAATGTATCTCTGAGGGATTTTCAAGTTGGTGGTCTCCATATGCATCCCCTTACCTTAGATAAATAGGATATCTTGGGTTATTTTTCATAGGATTTTAATACTTGCAATTTTTTCCTAACACTTAGTAAAACAAAAGGGCCATTTTGTGGAAAATTTGATGACTATAAAAGCCTAATGGAAAATATTTGCTGTTTTAGGCTGTTAATACAAATTTCAGATTAGGATTCACAGATTTTTCCTGTCTTGTGTTTCTAGGTTCATTGGTTGAGGACCCAGTTCCCTTCTCTGGATATTGAGGTAGATGGTGGAGTAGGTCCTGACACAATTCATAAATGTGCAGAGGTAAGATGCTTCCCAAAGTTCCTAGGTAAAATAAATTAGGAGTTTAAAAGATCCTAACCACGGCCAAGGGGTAAGGCAAGCCAGACTTTTAGGGCAAATACAATTTCCCTCTTTCCTTTTCCAAATTGACCTTGACTGGACAATACAATGTGGGAATTTAGTACAACCTGCAAAACTGTACTCTAAGGCCAGTTATCTTGATAGTGATGGGGGCAAATTCATATGAGCAACACTATGGACAGCCATTACCCATCCTGGACCCAGGGGGAACCACTTCCATGGGCTCGACTCCTTTCCCACATTTGCTGGGGAAAGAGAAGGCATTTTATAGAGCACGTCTTTAGGCATTTTTACCCTTGAAAGCAGAGATTATTTCCTGCAGATAATAATAGCGCTTTCACCAACCCTTCTTCAAAAGAATGTGTGTGTGTTTGAAAATTATTGACACCTTTTGTTTTAAAATCAGTCGTTTCCAGATATCCTCCTGTCCATCCCACCATTTAAATCTTCCTTGTAACAATGAAAAATAATTAATCAAAACCAGCCACATAGTGATTTCCTCAGACAGTGTATGTTACATTCTGAACCCTTTTCCCATACCTTTCCCAAGAGAAAGATGGTAAGTTTTGTTGTCTGCTCTCTAAGATCAGGATTGCTTGTTATAGTTATTCAGAGTTTACCTTCCTTTTTATATGTTCCTTTCACTTACAGTATCATTGTCATGGTGTATTTGTTCAGTGGTTTTGCTTTTCTTCAGTTTGCATCCATTCATGCAAGTCTTCTGTTGTTTCTTTGAATTCTTGATATTCATCAGTTTGTTTGGGCATTTCTCCAGTCAATGAGTACTACTTTTTTTTTTACTACTATAAAATGTACTAATATGAATATTTTGGTGCTGCATTGAGGAGGACATTTATGTCTTTGACCTTCTTGGGTTATGTGCCCCATGGTTAGTTCACTTGAGTCAGAGGTTAGAAAATGAGGGTTTTTTCCCTTGACTCTTCACTACACTCTCTTTGGTGATCTTATATCCATTGCCATGGCTTCAGTTATCAGTTCAATTAATTTTGATTATATCAAGATACATAAAAGAGAATACACATCCCCAAAGCATTCCCATCCCTGAAGATCCCTCTCTCTTTTTTTTTTATATAGAAGTACCCATTCTGTTCCCTTTTTATCCAGTCAGCTGTAAAACCCAGACAAATATTACTACATAGGTCTCTATCTCTCCATATACTGCTACTATTGTACCCTGTCCTCATAACTGCTTTCCTATACTATAGTAATAACTTCCTGGTTGGTATCTTCTGCCCTCGCATTCAGTGTTTGATTTCACTCTAACCTGAGTATTCATTGCCCCAGTCTCCATGTTCAAGAATTCCGAAATTCCCTTATCTTACCGTAATCTATTGGCTTTCTACCTCACTGTCTGCCTTCCCTTACCAAACCTTACTCTTCTGTCTCTATGGTGACCTTCAATCCTTTGACCCTTTAGGTCTCTCCCAGACCAGCTGCCCTGCACTAGCCGCTCTCTCCTCTCTTCCTCATCTTGACCCTTGGTGAACCAATTCAGCTGTGCATTGTCCTCTTGAGTCTCTGGCCCACTTAGTCTTATCACTAAATGTCCCCTTCCTCAGTCTTTGACTTCCACCATCCACTGCCTTTGCTTCTAAACACATGCTGCGGAACATAGGTGGAGAAAATCACACAACTGCTCTGACTGGGTACACTACAAATTTGTGTTACAGAACCTCAATTGGTCCCTCACTGTTGCCAGGCAAATTTTCTCCCTGGTGGCTCTTCAAACCTTTTTATTCCCTCCGCAAGACCTCTGCCTAACTCCCCCTACTTTCAGTCTCTTAGCTGAGAACTTTGCCTCATATTTTACACAAAAAATGGAAACCATTCGCTGGGAGCTCCCTTTTTCCTCTCATATCATTCAGATGCCTTCAGCCACTCTACTTCACTCCTGTTTCCCAGGAAGAGGTGGCCATATTCTTTACCAAGGCTCACCTCTCTACCCGCAAAAGCAATCCCATTTCATCCCCTTTTTCCCTCTGTATTGCCTCCTCTGTCACCCCCACTTTCTTATTTATCTTGCCGGCTCCTTCCTTATTGCCTTCAAACATGCCTGTGTCTCTCCTCCTCAAAAAACCCCTCACTTTACCCTTCTATGCCCATTATTGTCCTGTATTTTTTCTGCCCTTTGTGGCTAAACTACTTGAAAAGGCCATCTACAATAGATGCCTTCACTTTTTCTCCTTCTTAACCCCTTACAATCCAACTACTGACCTCATCATTCCTTCAAAACTGCTCTCTCCAAAGTTACCAAAGAATGATCTCTTAATTTCCAAATCCAATGACCTTTTTTCTTCAGTCCTATTCTTCTTGACCTCTCTGCAGCTGCAGCCTTTGACACTGTTGATCAGCCTTTTCTCCTTGATATTCTTTTCTCTCTAGGTTTTTTGGGACACCACTCTGTCCTGGTTCTCCTACCTATCAGACTATTCCTCAGTTTCCTTTGCTGGAACCTTATCCAGGTCATGCCTTCAAACTGTAGGGATTCCAAAAGGTTCCATCCTGGGTCCTCTTCTCTTCCCTCTTTATACTACTTTACTTGGTGATCTCATCACTTCCCATGGATTTAATTGCCATCTCTATATTGACAATTCTGAGATCTACCTATCCTGCCCTAACCTCTCTGCTGAACTCCAGTATCATATCTCTGACTGCCTTTCAGACATCTCAAACCATATGTCCAGTAAAGATCTTAAATTCTACATGGCCAAAACTGAACTCATTCATTATCTTCCCCCCAACTGTGTCTACTTTCCATCTTTGTGTAGGGCAACACCCCCCTCCCAGTCCTCCCAGCTCTCAACCTAGCTGTCAAACTTCACTCTTCACAGTCTCTCACCCTCCATATCTAATCTGTTGTTGTTTTTACCTTTGCACTATTTCTCAAATGTTCCTTCTTCTCTCCTCTGATACTGCCACCACCCTGGTACAGACCCTTATCAACTCAAGTCTGGACTATTGCAATAGACTGCTGGGGAGACTGCCTGCCTCAAGTCTCTATCCCCATTACAATCCAGCCTTTATTCAGCTGCCAGAGTGATTTTCTTACAGCACAGGCCTAACCTTATGTTCAGTCTCCTCCCCTACCTTTCCAGTTTCCTTACACCTTACTCCCTGCCATGTACCCTTCAATCCAGTGACATTGGCCTCCTGACAAACAAGACACTCTATCTCTCATCTCTGGGTATTTTCTCTGACTGTCCTCCCTGCCTGGAATGCTCTCCCTTTTCTGTTCTGACCACAGACCTCCCTGGCTTCTGTAAGTCTCAGCTAAAATCCCACCTTTTACTTTACAATTCCTCTTAATTCTAGTGCCTCCCCTCTCTCAAATATTTCCTGTTTGTCCTGTATGTAGCTTCTTTGTACATATTTGTTTGCTTGTCTTGCCTATTAGATTGTAAGCTCCTTGAGGGCAGGGACTGTCTTTTGCTTTTCTTTGTGTCCCTAGTGCTTAGTACTGTGCTTAAAGTAGATGCTTAAAAAAATGTTTATTGACTGACAGTTGTGATTGGCAATCCATTGTCAGTGTTCTTTGAATCCCTGCGGAAAGGGACTGGAGGACAGATGCCCTAAAACTGAGTAGAGTCTGCATACTAAAGACTAGTGAATTTGACTTTAGTTTTTGGCAAAACTTAGAATATATTGTTAAAGAGATGGTTAGTGGGCATCTAGAAGAGCAGGTGGTGATTGTTTGATTAAGAACAAGTCATGCCAAACCTACTTTCTTTCTGTGGCAGGTTTCCTCAGTTGGCACATCAGGGAATGTTGTAGTTTACATAGATGTAAACTTTTTATGCCCTTCTCATGAGCAAAGTGGAGAGATGAGCTAGGAAGTGTTAGGTAGGTTGATTTAGAGCTGGTTGAATAAATGGATCCAAGGAGTAGTCCAGTGCAGAGATTCTCCACAAGAAAACTGGTTGGCTTTGTGCTGCTTAACATTTTTATCAATGACTTGGATAAAGGCATAGTTTGTTGAATCAACAATCTATTTTTTTTTTTTTTTTTTTTGGCTAGGCAGTGAGGTTAAGGGACTTGCCCAGGGTCACATAGCTAGTAAGTGTTATGAATCTGAGGCCGGATTTGAACTCAGGTCCTCCTGAATTCAGGGCTGGTGCTCTATCCACAGTGCCACCTATGTGCCCAACAATCTTTCATTAAATGGTTACCCTGGTGTCAGGAACTGTGGATACAAAGTAAAAAAAATTAAATAGTCCCTGCACCCAAAGGAATTTACATTCTATCACAGAAAATACCATGAATGTATATATATAAGCCTATATACAATAGAAATACAAGGTAATTGTGGCAGGGGAGAGCACTAGCAGCTTTTCTCCATGAGGAAGAGCTTTGTGGAGAAGGTGACAGTTGATCTAAAATAAAGGATTCTAAAAAGTTGAAGTGAGGAGGGATTGCATTCTAGGTTTTGGGGTACAACCAATGCAAAGGCTATAGAAGAGAGATGGAGCATTGTTTTTGAGGAACAGCAAGGCCAATCTGGCAAGACAACAGTGTGGGAAAAATGGTGATATATAATGAAGTTGTAAAGGTAAGTTAGTGCCAGGTTGTGAAGGCCTCTAACAGTCAAATGGATCAGTTTTTATTTGATCCCCAAAGTGCTGAATTTGGTTGAATAAGGGAGTGAAATTCTTCAATCTGCATTTTAGAGAAACCACTTTAGCAGCTTGGTGGAGGATAGATGAGAGTGAGGAGAGATGTAAAGAAGGAATACCAATTAGGAGGCTTTTGCAGTAGTCTAGGCAAGATGGTATGAGGACCTTAATTAAGGTGATGGTTGTGTATATGTGAGAAAAAGAATGATTCAAGAGCTGTTGTAGAGGTAGAAATTGTAAGATTTGGCAATTAATTGGATAGGTGCAGAGAGTCGAGAGTTGAAGCACTTAGGCTTTGAATCTGGGTGACTGGAAGAATTTCTGCCCCTGGAAGAAAATTTGTGAAAGGGGAAAAGATGGTGAGTTCCATTTTTGGACAGTTGAGTTTCAGATGTCTCTGGGATAACTGGTTTGAAATGTACAATAAGTAGTTGGTGGTGGGACTAGAGCTCAGGGGAGAGATACTAGAACTCCGATTTATAGATGTCTGAGTCTTTCTGAAAAGAGATACTAATGAAACCCAAAGGAGCCAATGTTGTCAACAGCAGAGAACCTAGAGAGGTAAGAGAAAATGTTCCAGGTCAGACCTTTCGGCTAAACTCATAGTTAGGAGATAGAATAGTGACAAGGTCAGTCTAGCAGGCAAGTCAAGAGGCAGCAGTCACAAAAAAAAAACCTAGAGAGGAGAGGATGGACAGCAGTGTCAAATGCTCCTGAGAGGTAGAGAATAAGGATTGAGGAAAAACTAGGAGAATTGGCGACTCTGGAGAGAGCACTTTTAGTTAATAGGTCAGTTAAGTTTTAGTTACATTTAGACTATAACCTATAGAGAGTTTAAAAGAGACAAGAGAGCAAGTGGAGAAGATATAGGTAGATAGTTTTTTCTAAGACTTTAACTAAAAGAAAA
>NW_020954580.1:15212064-15416652 GCF_900497805.2 Vombatus ursinus | reverse complement strand
GGAAGGGGGGGGGAGGAATGTGCAGGGGGTATTATCATGACTTTGGTGAGAAGGGTTCTCTCCATCAGAGACTGGAAAAGTGGAGGAGAGAATAGGGGATGATGTCGAGGAGTTCTGAGATGTAGAGAAAGGTGGGGGGGGGGCAGCTAGGTGGCGCAGTGGATAGAGCACCGGCCCTGAAGTCAGGAGGACCTGAGTTCAAATGTGGCCTCAGACCAAACACTTGACACATACTAGCTGTGTGACCTTGGGCAAGTCACTTAACCCTGATTGCCTCACTAAAAAAAAAAAAAGAAAGAAAGAAAGGTAGAAGAGGGAACTCTGTGAATAATCTCAATATTTTCTCAGTAAAATGGGAAGCAAGTGGAGAGAGGTGGTGTGATTGGCTTGAGAGGTTTAGAACAGCCTCTGGGAAGCTGGATAAAATATAAATTAAGGAGGAATTAAAAGGTTGCTTTCCTCAAGGGACAAACTAAGATTGGATATTAAATTTGTAGTGGATTCGGTCATCGTGCTTAAGTTATTTCTTCCAGTTCTACTCAGCAACAAATGAATTAGAGCAGAGTGGTTGGAGGGAGAGGGAGGGAAAATGATCCCAGGGTTGGGGTGTGGCAAGGTGTGAGCATTGATAGGTGGGGGGAAAGGGACTCAAGAGAAAGAAGGTGGTTTAGAGTTAAATTGGTTAATTTTAGGTTTGAAATTGGGAAAGGAGGATGGTAAAGTTAGAGCAGATGAAATGGATTTAGGAAGGTGTTGAGGGAGGGATTAGAGGTCCATCTTGGGTAGGATGAAGAGTTTTAGAGGTAGGTTTAGGTAAGTTTAGGTTGGATGAAGAGGTTTAGAAAGGGATAAGACAGAGAGAAATGGAGTGTTAGGGACAAGTGAGGCCCCCGGCACACTCCAAGGCAAAGATAGAGAATGGTAAGGCCCCACAGCCTAACAGATTTGTGGATGACTGAAAGCTGGGAGCAGGATGACAGTCAGGATCTAGGGCTAAGGTGTTTGGTCAAATATAGTGATATGAAATTCAGTACTTATATTTGGGTTAAAAAAAATCAGCTTCAGTAGTACAAGCAAGTCATAGCGTGGTTAGATAGCATTTCCTGTAAAATGCTTTTAATGGACTGCGCAATCAATGTGATTCAAGTGTGATATGGTATCCCAAAAACCTAATGTGTACTTAGGCTACAGTAGAGACTTACAAGAGGCAATAATTCTGCTAAACTTCCTTGTAGTTGGGCCATTTCTGTAGTGTTGTGTTCAATACAGAAACTCTCTTAGTTGAGGCCTTTATCACCTCTTACTTGGGCTATTGTAATAGCCTTCTAATTGGTCTCCCTGCCTCCAGTCTACACTGTTCTGTCTATCTTCCACAATACTCCCTAATTGATATTCCTAAAATATAGGTCTGTGGCATTCCACTGCACAAGAAGCTTGACTGTTGCTTCTGGGATAAAATACAAACTCTTATTCCACATTTAAAGCTACTCAGTATGGTTCCATCCTAGCTTTCCAAAGTGATTATGTATTATTAGTCTTCATGCCTTTAATGACTTTCTTCTTTAACCTCCATTTCTTGGAACCTATAGCTGTTTTCAGGGTTCCTAGATACCACCTCCTACAGGTAGCTTTATCTAATTCCCTAATTGTTTTCTTTCTTTCTCCAGTACATCCCTCAGAAATTACTTTGTATTTACTTTCCCATATGTTTTGTATTTACTCATCTGTTCACGTGTTGCTTCACCTAGTAACATATAAGCACCTTGAGAGGAACAAGGGGCCTTTTCGGTTTTTGTCTATGTATCCTCAGCACCTAGTACAAAGCCTTGCACATAGTAGGTACTTACATTATTTTCGCTGGTGATTGTTGAGAGGGTGGCTACCAAAATGGTGAAGGACCTTGAGATAATGTAAAATGGGGAATAGCTGAGGGAAGCGGGGATGAGATGACAAGGATTGAGTATTTGAAGAATTATCTTATCAAAGAGGAGTCTCAAGAAGTAGTGGGTTCTCCTTCACTGGAGGTTTTCAAGCAAACCCTGGATGATGACCATTTGTCAGAATTTTGTTGAAGGCATTCTTGCTCAGGTAGTTTGTTAACTACCAGATAAAGTAGCCTCTGAGGTCCCATCGTTGGATCCTATGATTCTTCAAATTGAATTTATGATTCAAAATAGAGTAAAAGACATTAGAAATAATCAAGGTTTAAAGGTTTGTTTTTTGTTTTTTGTTTTTAATCTGTGCTTTCTTAGCAAATATGAAAAAATTATGGCCTAGACTTTTTATGTTACAGAGTTCAAATATATATATATGTGGGTACACACACATGCACACACATATATCTTCTCATATAAATAAGATTCACATACTTACCAAGTATGTCTTTTTTTTATATTTATTGAAAGAACTTTAAAAGTATTATATTCATGGCGGAGCTGAGATGGCGGAGTAAACACAGTGACTTGCTTGAGCTCTCCCCCAAACCCCTCCAAATACCTATAAAAAATGGCTCTAAACAAATTCTAAAGCAGCAGAACCCACAAAAAGACAAAGTGAAACAAATTTCCAGTCAAAGACAGCCTGGATAGTGGATCAGAAAGGTATATTGCACTGGGCTGAGAGCGGAGCGCAGTTCAGCGTGAGCGCACAGGCTGCTGCGAACCTGGAGCAGGCCTCAGAGGACTGAATCTTGGGCAGCTGTGGCGGTTTCCAGACTTCTCAACCCATGAATGTCAAAGACAACTTAGAAGGTCAGTGGGAAAAGTCTGTTTCTTCAGTGAGAGAGAAGAGCAGGGTCCCAGCCCCATTCCCCAAGCTCAGCCCCAGGGTAGTGGCAGCCTCCTGAGCTTCCAGCCCACACACTGAGGGGGAATTGAGTGGCTGATCAGAGGGGGGACTGCAGGGATCTCTCTGCTGGTGCAGGATTCTCTTGCTTTGTCCATGGTTGGATCTGGGCCACAGTTCTGGGTGGCAGTCCTGGGGTGAGGAGGAGTGCTGGTGTGGTGGAGCTTGTTGTGGCTGTGGAGAGGAAACCCTCCTCACAGTTCAGAGACTGAAAAGAGGGTTTGTGGTCACTCATAGAGCAGAGCACAGGACAGGAAAGGATTAAACACCTCACCCTTGATCACAGCACCTTGGAAGAACTGAAAATTTACACGTCCCTAGAAGTATCTCTGAAAACAGGTGCACAAAACCCCTGAAGCTTGGGACAGTATATTCTCCACACTGGAAACAGACCCCTACCTTAACAAAGAGTTTATAATTCAACTAATTGGCTGGGATCATGAGCAAGCAGTGCAAAAAGAGTCAGACTATATTATCTTACTTTGGTGACAAAGAAGATCAAAACATAGAACCAGAAGAAGATAACAAAGACAAAGCTCCTACATCCAAAGTCTCCAAGAAAAATATTGGTCCCAGGCCATGGAAGAGCTCAAAAAAGATTTTGAGAAGCAAGTTAGAGAAGTAGAGGAAAAACTGAGAGCGATGCTAAAGGAGACCCAAAAAAATACTGAAGAAAATAACACCTTAAAAAATAGCCTAACCCAAATGGCAAAAGAGGTCCAAAAAGCCAATGAAGAGAAGAATGCCCTAAAAAGCAAAATTGACCAAATGGAAAAAGAAGTCCAAAAATTGGAAGCTAGTGACTATATGAGAAATCAAGACACTGTAAAACTAATCCAAAAGAATGAAAAAATAGAAGAGAATGTTAGATATCTCATTGGAAAAACAACTGACCTGGAAAATAGATCCAGGAGAGAGAATTTAAAAATTATTGGACAATCTGAAAGCCCCAATCAAAAAAAGAACCTAGTCATCATCTTTGAAGAAATTATCAAGGAAAACTGCCCTGATATTTTAGAACCAGAGGGCAAAATAGAAATTGAAAGACTCCACTGATCACTTCCTGAAAGAGATCCCCAAAGGAAAAGTCCTAGGAATATGGTAGCCAAATTCCAGAATTCCCAGGTCAAGGAGAAAATATTGCAGGCAGCCAGGAAGAAACAATTCAAGTATTGTGGAAACACAATCAAGATAAGACAAGATTTGGCAGCTTCCTCATTAAGGGACTGGAGGGCATGGAGTATGATATTCTGGAGGGCAAAGGAGATAGGATTACACCCAATAATCACCTACCTAGCAAAACTAAGTATAATCCTTTGGGGTAAAAAATGGTCATTCAATGAAATAGGGGACTTTCAGGCATTCCTGAGGGAAAGACCAGAGCTGAATATAAAATTTGGCTTTCAAATACAAGACTCAAGTAAAACATGGAAGAGTAAACAGGAAAGAGAAATCGTAAGAGACTTACTAAGGTTGAACTGTTTACATTCCTGCATGGAAAGATGATATTTGTAACTCATGAGTTCTTTGTCAGTATTAGGGTAGTGGGAGGGAAAAAACTATATGTACGTATATAGATAGATGATAGATAGATAGAGGGCGCAGGGTGAGTTGAAGATGAAGGGGTGATATCTGGAAAATAAAATTAAAGGGTGAGAGGATTATACTGGAAGAAGGAGAAAGGGAGAAGTAGAAATGAGGTAAATTATGTCACATGAAACAGACAAGAAAAGGCTTTTACAGTGGAGGGGAAATGGGGGAAAGTGAGAAGGAATGAGCGAATCTTATTCTCATAGGATTTGTCTTAAGGAGGGAATAACATACACAATGGGATCTATCTTACCCTACAGGAAAATAAGGGGAGAAGGGGACAAGAGAACAGGGGGTTGATAGAGGGGAGGGCAGATTGGGGGAGGAGGGGATAATCAGAAGCAAACACTTCTGAGGAAGGACAGGGTCAAAAGAGAAAAATAGAATAAATGGGGAGTAGGACAGTATGAAGGGAAATATCCTTAGATTTTTCACAACATGACTACTATGGAAGTGTTTTGCATGACTACACATCTATAATCTGTATTGAGATTTTTGCCTTTTCAATGAGGGTGGGTGGAGAGGGAGGGAGAAAATTTGCAACCCAAAGTTTTAAAAACACATGTTAAAAAAAAAATCACAAAATAGTACCATGTATAATTGATTGCCAAATAAATGATACAGATGTTATCTGTGCTAATGGGAAAAAAAAGTATTATATTCATCCTGAAGAGCTCTGTATACTTTTGAGATTTCTGTAAACTTCTATACAGTGACTTTTTCAGATAATTAAGATGGTATTTACATCAATTCCATCAGTCAGATGCTGAGGTTTGAAACATTCTTGACATCTTGACAAGCTGTTCTGAATTCTTTCTACATTCTGTCTCTTCATTTATATAGTTGATTAACCTTGGTGTTTCTCTCTCTTTCAGGCAGGGGCTAATATGATTGTGTCTGGTAGTGCCATCATGAGGAGTGAAGACCCCAGATCTGTCATTAATCTCTTGAGAAATGTTTGTTCAGAAGCTGCTCAGAAACGCTCCCTGGACAGATGAGATTTCCGGGCAGCTTTACTCCTCGTGCCTGGTCCACCTCCTCCTAGACCAGCTTATTCAGCCTCATTTTCACCTGGTGCACAAGAACACAAGCTCAAGAATCATGCTGTTGTTTCTGCTGTGGAGGTGGCATCGATCTCTGTCCTGAGCAGTTAGTCTTCATTTCCTTGACTTCAACACACACACAGATATGTTGAGAATGGAAATAGGTGCATATATGACAACTACTAAGTTTTTAAGAGTTGGGAATTAAATTTTCATGTGGCAAAAAACACACTTTTTACTGGAAGACTTGATTTTTGTAAAAGGAGTGTATTATGATGCCTTGTCCTGAGGTTAAAAAGCCAAATTGCATCTCAAAGACAGAAGGAAAAAAACCAGCAGCTGCTAACTAAAAAAGGACTAAAATGGGTAATACCGCTACTCTTAGAGAACTCTCAAATGTTTATGCATCATTATAAAAAGGTTTGGATTGCTCATTAGCTTTCTTTAGAAAAAACAGTTATCCTTTTGTATTGTCATCAGTTGATTTTTTGCATATATAGTTTATGTGACTGGGCTTGGTTTCTTGGGAGAAAAATCCAAGCTCCATGCTTTGAGTGTAATGAAATGATTCCTTTTAAAGTTTCTTTATAAACCCTTCCCATTCCCTCTCCCAGCCACTCCCCTTTTGCTTATCTTGACCGTGTTTTCATGTGACTAATCACCCTACTAATTTTCCTAGTTGACCAGATCACACAAACCATTCCTCTTTGTTTTCTTTCACTTTCCGCAGTAACCTACTTTGGAACTAAACTTAAAAACGACTGAGGATGATACTGTTTACAAGAGTTTATTTTTATATGTATTAAAAAAAAACCCATCTATTTCAGGCTATTTCCTGCCTATAGCAAAATATGTTCTATACTTGTTGGAGAGAAGCCAACATGTATCTTTCTCTATATCAGAGGTTCAGAAGTATGGCCTCAGAGGGTCCTTTGGGTGGCTGAGTCCAAAAGGACAAGAGTAGGACATGTTTTTCTCGAGGACTGTCCTCAGCTAGTCACAATTAAAAAGCTAGTGGGGACTACTTCAAATGACTTTAATCAACCACTTCTGTAGAAAATTTATAATTTGGCTGTGCTAGTGCCAGCTTGGGTAAGGAATGATTTCATTTAGCCCTGGACCTCGGAGTATCCTTAGATCTTAACAGAGCACTCAGGTACTTCTTGCATCCTGGATCTGGTTTCATTCATCTAACATTCTTAAAGAAAGCAGAACAGTTATTGTCCCCATTTTACAGCTGCGGAAACTAAAGCACAGAGCCATAAGTTAAGGCAACAGACAGTGGTACCTGTGCAGGCATCTGGAGTTAGGACTTGGGTTCAACTTACATTACTTGTATGATGTTGACCTCCCAAGTCCTCTCCAGGGTCTTTGCAAGAACCTAGGTCCTTGCAAGAGTATGTCAGCATAGTTTTGTTCTTTCACCTCAACGTGGTGGTAATGATGTAGTGATCCACTGATCAAAGATTTAGTTTTTAACTACTGTGCTTAATCAAATATTTAGCTAACTGTAATGACTACTTAAAGAAAACAGGAGCAGCAGAACTTTAATTATCCTCAGGTTGATGTGAATTTTTTGTCTTTCATTAAGGTATATTTACTGTAAACCCTTGATGTTTGTTGAATGAATGAATAAGGTACGGGGCCTAGGGTTGCAGCATATAAGGTATGTAGTTTTTTGTTTTTAAGTAGGATTCTATCTTGCTTGTTTTGTGTGTTTTGGGAGGCAGGAAAAGAAAGATTTTGAAACAAGGACAAAACTTCTCAAAGCAAACTACTGAAAATAAAATTGTACTACCAAGCTATGTTCCTTTTTTGAAATTGATAGTATGGATCGTTTCAGTATTTTAATCACATTCACACTACAAAAGACATGTAGAAATAACTTTAATTAAAAAACTTACATAGAAGATTATGGTATCAGACATGACAGCAAGATTCAAGTTTAATTTTCTGGACAAACTTGTGTCTCTGAGGCTTTTGTTTTTGTTTTTCTTTAAAAATAAATGTACAGTGAAACCACAAGCAGAGGCTTGTCAGTGCTGAAATTTGACTGAACTTCCCTCCCTCCCCCCAAAGGGCCCAGCATCAGTTTCCAATCCCTGACAAAAACTGTGTC
This sequence comes from Vombatus ursinus, assembly GCF_900497805.2. NCBI lineage: Eukaryota > Metazoa > Chordata > Mammalia > Diprotodontia > Vombatidae > Vombatus > Vombatus ursinus. Next base: position 15,409,056 of record NW_020954580.1, on the reverse strand, counting down.
AAATCACACAAACTAGGCCAGCTGGCCAGTGTTAGTTTAGTGCATATGGATACTACAACTTGGAAGCAATAGCTTTTCCTTGAGAAAAAAGTGATTTCTATAAATTGTCCTCAACTACTCCACACAGCAAAACTCTAGTGGTATGGTAGCTTAAAAAGGATTCCACTTCAAATGCATACAACTTGGTATAAATCTTATTAGCCTCATTTTAGGATATAAGTAGATAAGAATGGATGAATCATCACTTGCTCTTAAAGCAAGGTATGGTAAAGAATCCAGAAATTCATTAGCCAGAGATATAACAAAACAGTATTTTTGAGCTCCATACTGATGGTTATTTCCCTTTCAGTGAATTATTTTAAGTAAGCATATTTTAAACTCATTTGGGTTCTTGTAGCACAGTGACACTGGAATAGTAAATATAAGTGAAGCCAGAGTTAATATCCTAAAGACATGGTAACTTAATGTAACAATTAAATTCTCATAGGAGTGAACAGAAAACAGCCTGTTGTGTCTAACAGAAATCTGTGATTTAAAAGTAAAAGATTATCTCATTTGTACATAAGAATTTTATAAATGACTCCCACTTGTTAATGGTAGTGATGTAAAAAAAAAAGCAACTCCCCCATACTTAAGACCTTCAGAAGTCAATGAAAATCTTTCTGTGTTTAGGTATCTATATAGTTAGATATTGGTTCTTATATCTTCAGTTATCCATATGTGCATTTTAAAACTGAGTTGGTAGGCATAACAGTACTTTTAGTATATTTAAGGCAGTTTGATGAGTTCAGTGTTATTTTAAAAAAAAAAAAAACCCATTATGCTATAATCTAACACACCAGGACCATATAGTACATCTTAAGGGTTGGGGGGAGAGGGGGAATATCAGTACCAAAAAGCAGGCTATTTGACACCAGAATTCAGGAAATAATTAGGTCATTTTCTTGGTGCCAGTGATTTGGCCTTGCCTAATAACATCAAATGTCTATTGCACCTGGGGTCTGGAGACCAAAAGAACTATTTTCTCTTGTGGTTCAAGAAGGAAAGAAAGTGTCATTTTTTAATTTTTAACCTGTTTCTTAGCAAGAAAGATTAATACATTACATGCTGTTACTCTAATGCATTGGAATTGTGGGTTTTCTTTTGTTGTTGAACAGGGTTGAGGGGAAGGGGCTTGCCTTGTTTTCTCCAGTTTAATTAGCTAATGAACCACTAAGTTCCCTGTCACCTATTTTTCTTTAGACTACTGAGTCCTAGACCAGGAGGTTTGTAATCTTCCATCCTGTCTCCTGATTGCTTTTTTGGAGGATGACTGTGATCTGACACAGTACTACAGAAGACTTCACCAGGGAAAGCTGAGCTTGGCCTTTCAACCTGCTGTGTTTCATCTTGGCACAAGAAAGCTACTTCTTCATCCTTCAGTGGAAAAGCCCGTCGTTCCCACCATGCTGACTGAAAAGCAAAGGGAAAAAATACAATTTTAAGTGGAGTTATTTCTAATTATGTTTAAATTCTTATGTCAAGTTTTACAGAATTTTTATTAGGTTCTTTTGAGAAAGGGAAGATTAACTACTCCAGGTAAATGTTTGCTGATCCTTGAAAAAATACATCATGAAGCAAGGAAACAGAGCTCAGTGTGCAGTTGCCTGTTTACATCAGGTCAACGACGTAAGGCTGCCTGAGTAACACTAACTGTAGGTCTTGGATCTTTTCTCCAGGAGAGTAGGAGCTGTAGGTCGTACTCCTTCCACAGAGCACACAGTGGGGGTGGGGGTGGGAGGTGAATTGAAGGGGCCTCTTGAGGGTAAAGGCTACTTTGCTACTCACTTCTCTGATCGCACCTCTATTCCCAGGTTCCCATTGCTGTTCCACTATTCTTTCAGAGTAACTACAGCCCACCTATTAACATATTTCTATCTACAGCCACTGCACACAGCACCGGCCCCCCCCCCCCCCGCCCCACATCCCACCCACCCAAACAACTTTATTTTGCACCAAATGGACGAGTTTATATAGTTAAGACTTGAGCAGAAGAAACTGCAACTTCTCCAGGGGTACAGATCAGTCTTCTAGGGGAAAAGACTCAAACTTATTACATAATATGTGCTAATATGTAATGTATAATTGTTTATCCTTTCTATGTGTCACATTTTATTAACCATTTTACCTCTGCCTCTTGGGATTCTTTTTTCCTCTACTTAAAGCAGTTCTTCCATTTTTTCAAGTAATACTGTTCTCCCTGATAAGCTGGAAGGCTGAAAGATAATCCTCTAATCCTTTCAACTCCTCTGGCAGGGAGACCAAGCTGAATTTTGTACCTATATTATTTGGCACTGGAAGAATCACAAACTTAGCATACTCGACTGGCCCCTGGAATATGCTCCTTAGTCACTGTGCTTGCTCAAACCAGTTTAAGAATTTTGAAGCCCTTTCTAAATTTTTATAAAAAGAGGTAATATCCACAGCATTCCTGACTCATTAACTTTCTTAATGAACCACTAAGTTCCTGTCACCTATTTTTCTTTTAGACCACTAAGTCCTAGTCCAGGAGGCTTGTAAACTTCCAGTATGTCTTCTGATTGCTTTTTTGATGCTAATAACATTTCACATGCAAATAAATCAAATTTCAGAATCAATTACTAAGGAGAAGCAGCATGGTTATTAGTAGATAAGAGAGCTAACTTTGGAGCCAAGAAGACCTGAATTCAAGTCCCACATCTCTGACAAATACAAGCTGTATGACCCTAGACAAGTCACTTAAATCCTTCAGGCAACCCTGAAGCACTAGAAGCTGCCTAATTACAATGGTAGAGAGGTTCCTCAGGCAGCAGTTCTCTGTCCTAAAGAGATAACAGGTGCAGTTCCTGTCCTTCAGGTTGCCTAAGTAATCAGCAGCAGAACCAAATATTGGACAAAGAGTTTATGACTCCTACTTAATGCCAATTATTAAGGTACAACAGAACATTTTCCAAGATAAGTACTTTCTACAAATACAGCTAAAAGTATGGAAAAGTATGCATTACACTTAACATTTTGCTAGGAATATGTTCCCTACCTTGGCTTCTTGATCTTTGTTTAAGAAAGGTGAGGCATCAATACACAGGCCATGCATTTCAGAAGGAAATTCAAGGATGGCTTCAGAAGCACAATGCTCCACAGTACTAACATCACTGTGGTTTTCTTTTAATAATGAGTCTAGTCCTTGCTGCCCTTCAATATATTTGCCATAAGATCTAACAGGGAAATGAAAATCATTATTATTAGTAAGATTTATAGATTATTCCCTTAAATAAAGCAAAAAATTGGGCCCAGAGTTTAATAAGTAAATCAAGGGATCTTTTCACTTATATTAAATCATTTATACGTGATTTAATATAAATAGACAAAGTACAGTCTTCCATAAAGATCAATTTGATTAATACAACAGAGAGCTATCAAGCTGATACTATATATGGGCAACTATGCAATGAAGGTAAATAGTGATAGGGATGATGCTATAAAAAAACACTTCCTTTTACTTTTAGAAATGGCACATCTCAAGGTGATTCCATTATGCTGACCACACTGCCTTTGTGGGACACAAAAATTTGCCAATATAATTGGGATAAGATCCTCTTTACTCCTTTTTTCCTAAAAAAGTTACAGGACCTGGAGGCCATCTAGTCCCAACATATACCAGTAAAGAAAGGTTTCAATATCCCAAATAAATTGTCGTCTAGTTTTTCCTTGGAAATCTGCTGATAGGGAGCCCACTACCCTTTGGGGCATTGCAGACCACCTCTGGCTGTCTCCATCACTACAAAACATTTTCCCTACAACAAACCCAAGTCCTCTCTGTTCCTATTTCTTATCAGAGTCACAGAGAACTAAGTTCACATGACACCTCTTTCAGTACTTGAAAGCACCTATCATATTTCCATTAAGTCTAATTTTCTTCAAAATAATAATAGCTAGCATTTATATTGTGCCTCAAAGTTTGGAAAATGTTTTACAAATATGTTATTTGATCCTCACAACAACTCTGGGAGGGAGGTGCTATTATCACCATTTTACAAGTAAGAAAACTAAAGCAGGCAAGGTTAAGTGACTCACCACACTTATTATACAGCTAGTACGTGTCTGAGGCTGGATCTGAATTCAGATCTTGACTCCAGGTCCAGCACTACACCACTGAGCTGCCTAGGTGGCTAAAAACTGCCAGTTTCCTCAAATGATCTTCACATGTTTTCAAGGCTCACTGCCTAAATATATAGTCTTTAATAATCAGCAATAAATAGGCTTTTTCCTTAAATTTTCCTAAACTTATACAATTCTTCTGATGTCATTTCATTTTTAAAAACTGCTTAAAAATTATACTGTGAGACTCTTGTTTTTAAATGTCAATTACCTGACCCCTACTGCCTGGCACTGTGTTCCAGTGGTATTCTGTGATGACTGCAACGACACCCATGAAGGGCTCAATTCATATCTTTCCCTACATCTCTGTAGGGATAGATCTCTAGGCTGTGGAGAAAGATGTGAATTGAGCCTTGTACAAGCTAGGACATCTCTTGGAGTAAGTGTTCTACAGCAAGGCTGGACATCTTGAGACCTAAACAAAGGAATATGTTTTTAGAATGATAGTCATATTAACAGATGCCACTAAGACTAAATAAAAGTGACTGACTTCACATCATACATAATGAACTAGAAATGCTCTTATTTTTTTATACCTCAGCTATATTAAAAGAATCATGTTTTCCAAATTTGTACCTTTTTGTAATATCTCAAATGTAAAATTCATTTTTATACAAATTTCATATACTAATAATGTCCACTTGAGTTTTAATTGAAACCATTATCCTTCTAGATTATGCAGGTTAATTGTTAAAGATATTTTCTTAAGAATACATCTGATGAAACAGTAAACCAAACTAATGCTTTAAAAAAGGCCATTAACGGTTATTTGAAATAACCTATTCTAGGAGCCAAGATGGCAAAGAAAAGGCAGACTCACCTGAGCTCTCCCAAATTCCCCTCTAAACAACATTAAAATAATGCCTCAAAATGAATTCTGGAGCAGCAGAATCAACAAAAGGACAGAGTGAAAAAAAATTTCTAGCCCAAGACAACTTAGAAAGTCAGCAGGAAAGATCTGTCACTCCAGAATGAGAGTTGAGCACAGTCCAGTGCAGACAATGCCTAGCAACACAGCAGCAGGCCTTAGGGGCTACCGAATGAATCAGCAACAGTAGCTTCTGGAACTCTCAGCCTACAGAAGGTAAGGAAGTTGGACAATTGGAGATTGCAGGGGTCCCTTTGCTGGCATGAGTGCAGGACTTTGTTGCATTGCCCATACACAGATCTGAGTCATAGTCCCAAAGAGAGCAGGAGCAGTAGCACACCCAAGCTTGAAGCCACAGGGGAAGAGGGACCCTGATTATACTTCCAGGGCAGAATAGAGTGCTTATGGTCACACTCAGACTGGAGCACAGGCTAGGAGAATAGTAAACACACCTCTCCTTAGATCATACCACCTTGGAAGAACTGAAAACTTAAAGATCTCTAGAACTAGTGTCGAAAATAGCTGCACAAAAACCCTAAAGCTTGAGACAGTGTCCCCTCCACCCAGAAAAGCCCATCTTTCACATAAAATTAAAAGTCACAAAATAAGCTGGGAAAATGAGCAATCAACAAAGAAACTGACCATAGAAAGTTATTATGGTGACAGGGAAGATCAAATCACAAACTCAGAACAAAGTCAAAACTGCTACATCTAAAGCCACAAAGAAAAATATCTATTGGTCTTAGGCCTATGAAGAATTTCTGGAAGAGCTCAAAAAGGATTTAAAAACTCAAATAACTGTAGGGAGAAAATTGGGAAAAGAAATGAGTGTGATATAAGAAAATTGTGGGGAAAAAAAGTCGACAGTTTGGTAAAAGAGGCACAAAAATACTGAAGAAAATGAAATCTTAAAAAACAGAATAGGCCAAATGGTTTGGGGGGGGGGCACAAAAATCCACTAATGGGAACTCCTTAAGAAGCCAAACTGGACACATGGAAAAAGATGGACAAAAATTCAATGAAGAAAAGAACTCCTTAAAAAATAGAATTAGCCAAATGGAAAAGAGGTATAAAAACTCACTGAAAAAAATAACTCCTTAAAAATTAGAACTGCACAAGTGGAAGATAATGACTCCATGAGATATCAAGAAATAATAAAACATTGTTTTACTGAATGAAAAATAGAACAGAAGACAAAAATGTGAAATATCTCATTAAAAAAACAACTGACCTGGAAAACAAATTTAAAAAGAAGTAATTTAATATTGGATTACCTGAAAGCCATGATCAAAAAAAGGGCCTAGACATCTTCTTTCAAGAAATTATCAAGGAAAACTGCCCTGATATTCTAGAACCTGAGGGTAAAATAGAAATTGAAAGAATCTACTGATCACCTCCTGAAAGAGAACCCAAAATGAAAACTCCCAAAAATATAGTCAAATTCCAGGGCTCTCAGGTCAAGGACAAAATACAGAAAGCAGTTAGAAAGAAACACTTCAAGTATCATGGAGTAAGGATAACACAAGATTTAGCAGCTTATACATTAAAGGACTGGAGGGCTTGGAACATGACATTCCAGAAGACAAAGGAGCTAGGATTACAACTAAGAATCACCTACCCAACAAAACCATAAAATCCTTCAGGGGGGAAAATGGACATTCATTAAAATACCAGACCTGAATCAAAACTGTGACTCTGAAATACAAGACTCAAGAGAAGCATAAAAAGGTAACTAGGTAAAGGAAATCATAAAATATTCAGTAACGTTAAATTGTTTACATTCCTTCATGGGAAGATGATACATGTAACTCCTAAAAATTTTATCATTATTAGAACAGTTAGGAGTATGCATAGACAAAGGACATGGGTGTGATTGACTATGATGGGATGATATCCCCCCCAAAAAATATAAATTAAGGGGTGAGAAAAAGGAATGCACTGAGAAAAAGGGGAAAAGAGAGGTAGAATGGGGTAAATTATCTCATATAGAAGAGGCATGAAAGAACTTGTAGAGTGAAGGGGAAGATGGAAGAGGTAGGGAGGAGTACTTGAACCTTACTCTCATTGGAATTGACTCAAAGAGAGAATAACATACACATTCAGTTGGGTATAGAAATCTCTTACCCTACAGGAAAGCAGGGGAAAAGAGAATAAGTTGGGGGGAAGGGTGCTGATGGAAGGGAGGGCAGATTGGAGGAGGTGTTAGTCAGAAGCAAAACACTTGAGGATGGACGGGGTGAAAGCACAGAGAGAAGGATAAATGGGGAAAAAAAGATGAAGGGAAATACACAGTAATCATAACTGAAAAAAAATTATAGCAGGTTTCTCTGATAAAGGCCTCATTCCTCAAATATAGAGGACTGAGTCAAATTTATAAGAATACAAATCATTCTTGAATTGATAAATGGTCAAAGGAGGTAGTTTTCAGATAAAGTAATCAAAGCTATCTGTAGTCATACCAAAAAAATGCTCTAAATCACTATTAATTAGAGAAATGCAAATTAAAACAATTCTGAGGTACCACCCCACACCTATCAGATTGGCTAATAGGACAGGAAAGGAAAATGACAAACGTTGGAGTGGATTTGGGAAAACTGAGGAGATGTGAACCGATTCAGTTATTCTGGAGAGCAATTTGGAAGCATGGTCAAAGGACCACAAAACCAGATACACCTTTGACTCAGCAATACCCACTACTAGGTTTGTATGCCAAAGAGGTAAGAAACAAAAAGGAAAAAGAGCTATATGTACAAAAATATTTATAGCTGTTCTTTTTGTGGTAGCAAAGAATTAGAAATTGAGGGCGTGTCCACCATTTGGGGAATGGCTGAACAAGTTGTGGTGTATGATTGTGACGGAATACTATTGTGTTATAAGAAATGATAAACAGGATGCTTTCAGAAAAATCTGGAAAGACTTACATGAACTGATGCAAAGTGAAAGCACGACCAGGAGAACATTGTACATAGTAACGGTAATATTGTACCAATAATCAATTATGAATGACTTAGCCATTCTCAGCAACATAACGAAACAAGACAAATCCAAAGGATTTACAATGAAAAATGCTGTCTGCCTCCAGAGAAAGACCTAATGAAGTCTGAATGCAGATTGAAGCATACTTTCTAAGGCTTTTAAAAAATTTTTCTTGTTTGTTTTTTGGTCTGTTTTCTTTCATAACATGACTAGTATGGAAATATGTTTTGCATGACTGTACACATATAACCTATATCAAATTGCTTGCCTTCTTAAGGACTGAAAGAGGGGACGAAATCTGGAATTCAAATTTTTTTTTTTTTTTTGGTGAGGCATTTGAGGTTGAGTGACTTGCCCAGAGTCACACAGCTAGTAAGTGCTATGTGTCTGAGGCCGGATCTGAATTCAGGTCCTCCTGATTCCAAGGCGGGTACTCTATCCACTGCACCACCTAGCTGCCCCAGGAATTCAAAATTTTTTTAAAAAACACATTAAAAATTATTTTTGCATATACAGGGAAAATTTTTTTTTAATTTTTAAAAGAAATATCCTATTTTATTTACAGAGAACTAAAACCAGTCATCACTGAAATTGGTAGTGAATACATGTGTGGCAAGGACAATACACAAGTATAGATTTCATCATTGCGTCATTAGCCATAATATCAATACCTCAGCCATGAAATGTCTTTGCCTCTTTTGCATAAGGAGAATGGATGCTATGTTCACATGTTGTGACTACCCAGTTTTCCAAGGGCTTTTTTTAGAGTGTTTACTTGCTAACCTCCCTAAGAGATCTTGCATGACTTCTGTTCTCATTTATAACACTTGCCTGCTGTTTCTTCTGTGCCACTTGCTTTGTTCCCACAGTGACCACCTTGCTTGCTCTCTCTCTTCATGTTTTTTGTGGCGTAGGGAGAAGACTTCATCAGAAAGATCTTCTACCTGGAATTAGAAATGAAAATTTACTGCTGCTTCTGTGAGGAAGATTACTAAAAATGAGAATGACAGTTTTGGTGTATCCTTTACAAGACAATTTGTGGAATAGTGAGATCATAAATTTAAAGCCAGAATGACTTTTGGGGGCTTCTAATCCCACATCCTAATTTCACAGATGAGGAAAGGAACTCAGGCCCCTCTAGATGAAGTGAAATTGACTAAAATCATACAGATCATAGCAGAGCCCAAGTCTTCTTGGACTCTAAAACTAGCATTATTTCCAGTACACCAGAACTCTAAAAGAAATGTGTTTAAAATAAAACATGAGAAGATATTATCTATTCTCATTCTTTTAAGGATGACTTCAAATTCTTTAAAAACGAGAAGTTTGAAAGCTTAACTTGTGTGATCTTAGCTATAATTCAGACTCAGCAAAATTGCAAGCTTTTTGACTTCCTGAACCATTTTTCTACTTTTTATATTCCATTAACACTTAGTATAGTGTTTTGTGTGCATCGCTCAATAACCATTAACTATTAAAGCTAACAAAAACTGAGTGCCTCAATATATTAGATTTTTATCTTAGAAAAATTCATTCTAGACTCAAACCTGCATTCTCTGATTCTATGATTCCGCAAGTTCACCTGTGAATGACTTCAGGTCCTGCCCTTAGGGAGTTTACCATTAAATGATAGTAAGGAAGGAAGGGATATGACACATAAATACAAAACAATACATGGTCACTGCGTAAAAGAAACACTAAGTGCTATGTGAAGGCAGGGAAGGGAAAAATCATGATTTCAGGCGAGGCACTTTGGGGGTGATGTCACAAAAAAAGTAGCATTTGAGCTGAACTTTAAAGAACGAAGAAAGATTCAATAAGATGGGGAAACTTCCAAGTGTATGAGACAGAGCAAGTAAAGGCACAAAGATGTCAAAGTGTGAAACAAGTGTGGTAGATAGTAAGGAATTACCTAATCTAGTCAGGTAAGAATAGAGAGTACATCAGAGGTGTCAAAACTTCTGGCTGCAAGTCACAAAACTCCAGAGTAATTTTAAGTCAATATGCAGGGGCAGGGACCTGTTTCTATTTGAGCTTGACACCAGTGGACTACATAGAGGGAAGTAATAGGAGATAAGACCAGAAAGTGAAGGTAGCCAAACTGTGGTTTTTGAATGCCAAGTAAAGGAATTTGAACTTTACTGAAAAGGCACCAAGAAGCCAAAAACCAAAATCACGAGGATATAAGAACCAGAAAGTTCCTTAGAGATCAAGTCTCATTACCTTATTTTACAGATAAAAAAGTTAAGTCCAGGGAATGGACTTGCCCAATGACACCAAACCAGATAGGTAGAAAAACTAGAAATGCAGCCCAGGCTTTTGGGAAGAGGAGGACTACAATCAGATCCCTATATATGCAAGGAAGGTTCAGTATGAAGAATGTATTTGAAGCGGCAAATCTTGTTAGAAGGTTCTTACAAAAATCATATCACAATAATGGCAATAATCTAATATTCATTAGAATGTGAACACAGAATCTGCTTTTACATTTCTTTGTATCCCCAGTGTGTGGCACATAGTAAGTGCTTAATAAATACTTGTTGACTTGATTAAATGACAATGGAAGTAGAGAACAGAGAATGAATGCTAGAGACATTAGGAGTGGGGGACAGAAATCAAGTGGCTTTGGTGGCTAAGTGCACATAAGCTGAGGCAGAGGAAGAGTCAAAGATAAGAAACAGGTCTCAAATACAGTAGACATGGTAAATGGTAGAACTAATGGTAGTGTGAAGTCAGAAGGAGGGCCAGGGTTAGGGTGGAAAGAGAATTAGCTCAGTTTAGGACATGTGGTATTTAAGGTGCTGGCGGCATTCCATCCTCACCTCCACCTACTGGAATCTTTCACTTCTTTGTATGGGAAGACTTTCTTGACCTTTCTTGTTGTTAGTGCTCTCACCCTCCAAAAATTATATTTACTTAATTTGTCTTAAGTCTTGTATACCACCACCACTGCCACTGCCTCTACTACTGCCGCCGCCGCCGCCACCACCACCACCACCACCACCACCACCACCTTTAGTATAATGGAAGCTCTTTGAAGGAAGGGAGGAGTTTTTAATTTAACTTCTTCTGCCAGCACCTAGAATAATACCGTGCCCACATCAGGCACTTCACATATGATCGTTGAATTGTAAGACATGTCCTGTAGGCAACAGTTATAGGTCCAGTACTTGGGGGAACTAAGGGCTAAAGACAGAAATTTGAAAGTCATCTGTAAGAGACGGTTGTTGGAGTAAATGAGATTGTTAAGGGAAAGAGTATAAAAAGACTATGAATACTGGATAGAGAACCTTGGTTCTCTATTATTTGAAGAAATATGAGAAGAGGTTGAGAAACCAGTGAAAGTGGCACAGTAGTTAGAGAAAGAAAAATCAGGAGAGTATGCTCTCTGAAGCCAAGGTAGAAGAGACTATTCAAAGAGCAGATAGACTGAAAAGGGTCTACTTAGGAGGTCATTCAACAAAAAGTTCAGTTCAAAAGGTGACTGCCTACTACTATGCTAAGCTTTGGGGATGTGCACCATATGCCCATGCATACACACACACATACATACATACACACACACACACACACACACACACAGAGTCTTTGCCTTCAACAGTTTACAGTCTACTAGGGCAAGGGAAAGAAGATAATACAATATGTATACAGCCAAATAAATAAAAAATAATTTGAAGAGGGAGTGAGCACGCTACTACTAAGTGGGGAACATGTAGAATTTGGTATCAGAGCTAAGCCTTAAATTCTAATCACTATTGTTGAAGGAGGAGTGCATGGTGTCAGCCTGTGCAAAGTCATGAGGAAAAGAGATGGATTGTGGAGCTCAAGGCACTTGAGTAGGCCAACTTGCCTGAAAAGAGGACATGAAAAATAGGAATTAAGCTTGGCAGTAAGCCAGATTGTGAAGGCTATACATGCCAGGCTGATCTGCCATGATCTGATCATGCCATGTTAATCTGCAAGGAATCTTGGTCTTGCTCCACTTACTAGTGCTGGACTTGGTTCAGACATCCATTTGACTTGAGCCATCAAGCAGCTCAGAACTCCTGAGCTCAAGTGATCCCCTAGCGTCAGCTTCCCCAGGAGCAGGGACTACAGGTTTGCACCACCCCTCCTGCACATTTTGTAAGCTTCCTGTATCAATGGGAAGTGATTCCTATTAGGGATATTTAGGGTGAAGTGAGATGTGGTGTATTAAAGAGTAATTACTACTCACTAGTTGAAGAAAATAGTTATGAAAAATTAACTGTCCTCTAATAAGTATATAATTAGGAGCTTTTGCTAATAAGATGTTGTCTTTGGTCCTTGTATGTGTAAGTAACAACCATATCTGTCAAAAGGATATTGTTACTAAATCCAAAGCTCAGAAAATGTAACCTAGTATGCTTCTATGAAATGCCACTTGCCCTAATGGAATTATACCTGTTCACTACTTAAGGCTGTGAACTTATTGTGCAGAAAGGATACTTCGCTGTGAGAACAAACATGTCATTAATCTCTTAACTGAATACTGTAAAATCTCCAAAATCCAAATAGGATATTTCATGCTTTCCCCCCATATTCATTCCCAAAGGGTCTTCTTGTTACACTGGATATTTATATTTATTCTCACTGTAATCTAATCTGAAGAAGTTGAAAAAAATTATAATTAACATTAATGCCGTTTTTTGGTGAACCCTCTAAAACCCAGCTATATAGTACAGTGAATAGAGCACTGGCCCTGGAGTAAGGAAGATCTGAGTTCCAAGTCTGGCCTTAAGACACTTACTAGCTATGTGACCTTGGGCAATTCACTTAACCTTTATGTGCCTTAGTTTCTCATCTGTAAAACAGAGACACTGGGAAAGGAAATGGCAAACCAGTATCTTTGCCAAGAAAACCCCATGGACAAAGGTCAGAAACAACTTAACAACAACAAAATTAAAACCTCTTTTGGAAGGTTTGTCTGGTCACTAATACCAGAAAATGATTTATTTCAAAGCATTTTTAATAGAATGCTTTAAAGAACACTGTGAATGAATTTTACCCATTGAAAATGTTAGTGTGTGCGACACTTTTATTTTCATAATTTTGCTACATTTGAAATATACCTGATATTCTCAGGAACACTGTGTGTGTGTGTGTGTGTGTGTGTGTGTGTGTGTGTGTGTGTTTGGCATATGTTTACTCTTAAAGGATTAATACTTTTCAGATATTTAAAGAGCATTATTTTATTTAATTGTCTGGGAAAGTCAAGTCAACATACATTCATTATATGCGCCAGGCACAGTTTTAAGTGCTGAGGATACAAAGAAAGGTAAAAACAGTCGCTGTCAAAGAGTTCACAAAAAGAGGGTGACAACATGTGAACAACTATGTGCAAACATGAAGTTTAAAGGCCAGAGGATTTTATATTTGTTTCTGGAGGTAATAGGGATTTACTGAATGGGGGGGGAGGGTGCCTCCCTAAAGTACTACTATAGTCAGAACCTGTACTTTAGGTAGGTCCTAACTTTCTTCTTTTTGAGACAGTTGGGTGGCACAGTGGATACAGCATTGGGCATGGAGTCAGGAAGACCTGAGTTCAAATCTGACCTCAAATACTTACTAGCTGTGTGACCCTGGGCAAGTCACTTAACCTCTGTTTACCTCAGTCTCCTCAACTGTACAATGGGTATAACAACAGCACCTATCTCCTAGGGTTGAGGACCAAAGCACTTAGCAGAGTACCTGGACTCTGTAGGTGTTATATATATGCTAGCTATTATCATGATCATCATTATCACTATCACTATTGTTATAACTTTGGTAGCATAAGTTTAGTTTAAATATGCTAAAGCTGTACTGTAGAAAGCATTTAATTATAAGGCAGGCCCACTTAGTATCCCACTGAAGGGGTATATAGTTCCCGAAGTACCAAAAGAACTTCACAATTCAGCAAATTGATTCACAAAACAAGCCTGCATCAAACCTCCTATGATTTTACTTATGGGCTCCAGAATCTCTATTCATTTTTCAAGTAAACACACAATCCAAGAATTATTTTTGCTTCTTTCTAAGTACTGCCCTGCTTGCCTCAATGGTCATAGGGGGAGAGTGGAAGAGAACAGTCAGATAGATGTGATGCTCACTCACTTCAGCAGCTACCTGGCTGACAAGCTAGCTGTGAAGTGTGAACTGCACAAACCTCTGTGACCTCCAAGAGAAAGAGGCCTCTGCCTTTATAGTTTTAAATTATGCTAGAGGTGAAAGAAAGCATCTGTAGAAGAAAAATATCTGGATTGCTGAAGAAATTTTTCTTTGCTAAATTGCTGCCATTTTTTCTACTACTTTCATGCAAATACATGATCTCTGAAAACCTGCTTTAGTAAAACTTGCTGAATTCAAACTGTTTTAAGTTGAATGGTGATGTCTAAGCAAAACCAAGGTTCTGCCACATTCTTTGTTTAATAAGGAGATGTGGCTTTCTATTTAATTTATTAATTTAAGAACTACAAACTAAAGCAAAGCTTAAAGTGACTGAGCTATCATATCCCCGAATAAAAACAAGTGTTTTAATATCAGCTCATTTTCAGAAAGAACAAAAAAAAAAAGAAAGATGACATAGATATTTGTTATGTTGTTTGAATTTCCTAGGATAATGGAATTGGGTACAACAGTGGGTTATTCTAACATCCAAAACAAATGAAAAGAGCTCGAAGTCAAACTCAGCTAGTTTAAGTCTGCCCCCTCCCTCAGACCCCTCTCCCAAGGTTTTTATAATTTCAAATTCACTTTCAGAATATAACTATAATTTGCATTTTTCCTTTCAATAAAAAGACAACTTACTTCTTCACCTAAATGAAATTCTTCCAAAGGTTGAAGATCAACAATCCTCCAGCTGTTGAAGATATAAATTGGTTTCAAACATTATTCATTTACCAAAATTGAAGTCTTAATTCTTCTAATAAATCAATCAATGATCATTTATTAAGCACCTACTATGTGCCAGGCACTGGGTTAAGTGTTGGGAACGCAAACACAAAAACTGAAACAATTCCTGCTTTCAAGGAGTTTACAGTCTTTAGGGAGAGATAACATGTCCTTTTACAAGTACATGTAGAACAGAGACAGATACAAAGTAGCTCAATACAAGGATGGTGGTTGAGGAAGGCAGGCACTAGTATTGGAAGCATCTGGAAAGGTTTCACATACAAGATGATTGAGTTACGTCTTGATGAAAGAGAGATTCCACAAGGCAGAGGTGAGGAGGGAGTGCATTCCAGGCATGAGGGGATAGCCAGTGCAAAGTTACTGAGGCTGGAGATGAAGTACCATTTGTACAGAAGAAAAAAGAAGGCCAGTTCGGCCAGATCCCAAAATATGGGAGGAGGAGGAGGAAATGCAATGATGTTCAAAAGACAGTAGGGCCAGCTTGTGAAGAGTTTTAAAAGTTAAATGGAATATATAAGCAGAAATAACAAAGTCTAGGTGCCTTCCCTTGTTATTTCCATAATCAAGTCTCCTTTTAAGAGTAATGAGATTTTTAAGAAAGATACAAAAGTTCCAAAAGAAAGTTTGGGGAAGAGAAGTAGAGGCTTCATTTCTGCCAGTAGAATGAACCCTGATCTGACTAGCTTAATTTTTGAACCCACAAATAATTTTGAACCAAGCTGTATGTCAGCACTTTTTAAAAAATATAACCAGAAATATTTCATTTCCCATTTACATTATTTTATCTAGCTATGTCTAAGCATTTTGTAAACATTGCTGATTCTCTTTTATTATCTCACAAGGTAAATCAAGGTGAAGTAGCAGTCAATGTTCATTAAGCACTTTTTATGTGGGAAGCACTGTGCTGGGGAAACATGGGGGGAGGAAGATAAATAGATAAATAAGACATAGTCACTGCCTTCAAGGAATTCTCATTTACCAGAATAGTCACACTATCCAAGACCCAGTAGGCTTAACCACCAAAAATGAATTCCAACCCCTCTCTTACGCTTGAAGTACTGTCATAGTCTCTTCACTGATCTCCTGACCTGCTTCTCATAAGCTTTGCCACCTCTAATTCATCCTGCATGCTGCTTTTACCACGGTATTTCCCCTATAAATACCACAGAAAAACACACCTTGCCAAGAACATAAGATTCAAACTTCTTAACTCGGGTATTCAAGGATGTCTGTCCACGCCTAATCTCATCTTTCCAAAGAAAGTTGTTTATTCATTGTATCCTAAATTGCCTATTTCTGTCCCAGCGTCTCTGTTCATGGAATACTTCTCCCCACTTCCTTTCTGGCTATAGAGATCCTACTCTTCCTTCTTGCTTAAAGCCTTCTTGAAAGCTGAGTCCCTCCTCTTTAATGAAGCCTTCCTAGGCCAGACTTATCTAGATCCTCTGAACCCACAGTACTTATCTTACTACTGCTACCAATAATCTAGCAATGGAATATGTGCTTTCTTGTAATTAATTTGTTTGGATACTTCTTATGTCATTGTTTAAAATATTATGTATTAATGCTCATTATAGGAGTATGAGATCTCTTCCATTCCTTCCCTACCTATGTACTGCCTATGTTCAAATGCTCTGCACACAGTAAGTCAATTAATTAATATCTGCTGATTAAAGATAAAATTTAGAGTAGGTATAAAAGAAATAAAGCTGTAGATAAGGAAGGGCCTTTAATAAGAATTGAACATTTTCATAAGAATTGGTACTTTAGTACCAATGAAAATGTTTAAATTTGGTTGAGTTTTTTGTATGTTGACCCTCAATTTTTCATTCATGATAAGGGGAGCAGAAAAAGTGAAATACAACACAACTTTGTAAGGAATATAACACTATTTTGTTGTTAAAATATAACGATATTTTTTAAGAATAATTTTTTAAAAGTCAGGAAGGACAATGTATATACCTTGGAGTAAGTATTTCTTTATATTGCAGCTTCTCCAACTTGGCTGGGGCTACAAGTGACATAGGAATCACAATATTATTGATGTCATAAGAGCTCTCACTTCTTAATCTCCGCCTTGTAGAATTCTGTAAAATATGATTTCACAAAACAATCTATAGTTGAACGGTGTCTACTATACTTAAGGTAAACCTAAAGACTGATGGAACAGATTCTCTTTTTCTAAAATTTATGTAAGTTACAATTAAGAGGTTTTGAACTCTGGCTCTAAAATCTGAAGCAGAAAAAACTGGGAAGTGAGCCCAACTTTCAAATCCTGCTGGTAACCTAAATACAAAATATGTATTTAAAGTCATAGGCTATTTTTTTGGATCAAATAATTAATTAAAATTGTCCTGTGCATTAAAATCTAAGACCAGTTTTGTGTGTCCACCCACCTTCTTTCCATGGCTTATTCAACATAAGCCAAAAGAACCCTAGAATATAAATGCAGCTGCCCAGAGCAGGAGTTCTTAATCTTAACCTGGCATCTGTGAATAGGGAGGGGAATAATGAAACAGAGAGTAGACATGACTTAAAAATCTAAAGCATCCTAAGTTGTCTTCTAAATTTTTCATTTTAAAATTATTATTGGTCTTATAGTCTAGGCTTTTTATAGGTTGAGCAATATAATTGTTTAGTGTGGAGATCTGTCATAGTTCATATTTACTACACTTTAGCTTATTAAAAGCAAAATAAAAATAAATAAAATGTAGGTTAAAAAATTTTAAAGGGGAAAGAACTAACAAAGAAAGGGTGCTCCATTAAAAATGCTACTAAATAGAATGGTGGACTTCATAGTTTGCCATGTTTCATATAGCTTCATCAAGGGGAGAAGAATGTCCTACCACAGCCAGTTGATACTAACCTAGAAGTCAAAATACCTACATTTTTTCTATTGGAATAATTCATTTCCGCCAGCATGTAGCACAGTACTTGGCATACAGTAGGTGTTTAGTGATGTTAATAGATTGATTGATCTGGGACATCATATGACAGCTCTGTAAAAAGTAGAAAAGCTTGTCTTTTTAAAAAATTGTTAGCAACATGATGGGTGGAAAGAGGGCTGGCCCTAGAGTTTCCAGAAGCCCTGGGCTCAAAGCCCTGTTCCAAGATGTCCTACTTCCATATCATATATTTTGAGCTATAAAGGCTCTTGGAAATCCCTCATTCTTTGGATGAGGAAACTGAAGCCAATGGAGATGAAGTCACCTGCTCAAGGCAATAGAGGTAACAAATGGCAAAGCTGTAACTGGAGCCCAGGTCTTGACCTCAAACCAAGGGCTGTTACAGATTAGCAAAATATTCTTTCCTATGAACAAAAAGAGCCCTAAAAAAGAAAACATACAAAAATAGCTTATTTTTAAGACTCTTTGTAGTGCAGTTCTAGTAATCAACTGGAAATACCTACTTGTGATGAATTCTGCGTTGACCTAGATATCACATTGATATTAGTGACCGTAGTAAAACTGTTATGGGATCCTGGTTCTGTGTGTTGTAAAGTAAATTCTTCAAACCTATTTCTTTCTCCTGTCAGAGAAGGAAACATCAAGAATGTAGTAAATTAAAAAGCGGTTAATGGAGTTGAAACAGTTAACATTTCAAGAAGAGTAAATCAGATATATTTGTTCCAAATTATCAAGTGAGCACAAGCCTTTCATACCACTCCCGAGACAGAACCAATGGACTACAGAGACCTGATGAGACCATTAGTCAATTGTTCTCTTTCCAAATGCCTGTAGCAGACAAAAACAAATCTTGTATTATAAGCAATATGTTATAAAGTGCTAATACTTACCATCTTATTAATTGCTTCCACAGGAATATTTTATCACCTGTAAATTACTGTTTAATTTCATACCTGAGATTAACCTGGATTTAACATATTGTGAAAAGTCAGCCTTTATAGTTTATTAACATTAGTTACTAAGATCATCCCAGGAGTTACAAATTTTAACAAAAAGGGTCTTATTGGCCAAAGAAATCACAAATGGTTAATTTAGAAGATTGAAACTTGGTGATATAACTAGTGTCTAGGAGTACCATATTCACAGCTGTTACCAAATCTCGAGAAATCTCTAGGTGTAGAAGATGTACAAAAAGCAGCATGGTATAATAGAAGCAGCACACCCACCTAGTGGCAGTCCAAATACCAAGTTGGTGTTAGAAGACCTCTATTCAAGGCTCGGCTCTGCAGCTTGCTAGCCATGTGACTATGGCCAAGTTGTGACCTAAGATCCCATTTCCTCGTTTTTAAATTAGTGATAATAATACTTTCCCTGCCTCCTGCATGGGATTTATGTGGGGGTGAGGAGAGGGACAAGCACTTTATAATACACGAATGATTATAACAAGGTAGTTTATTTTGTATAAGCATTTTCCTTATCTGCAAAACCAGAGGGTAGGCTTAGATCATCAATATGGTCTCTTTAATCTCTGTCCTGTGATCCTAAGGTATTAAACAAGTTATAGAAATAAATGACTTTTTCAGAATGTTCCTCAGTTTTCACAGTTTTTGGACATGAACAAGTTTATTTGAAATATTTCCTATTATTTCACCTTGATCTTCAGTCTGACTTAATCGAGTTCTTTAACAATTTAAAATAAATATGAAGCTTTATTACTGCATTATTACCAAGGAAATCATATGTCCAGTCCTGCCCCCCTCAAATTCCTTACTAAAGTTCCCAAAGCCTTTACTTATTCTACTTCTTTTATCAACACTCTCACTCATGACAAATCACATAGACTAAGTAAAAGCTCTAAGGGCTTTGGTAAGGACTTAATTTTTTTTTTTAACCAGACCACTAATTTCATTCCTATAGGAGATTATCTAATAGGATGCTTCTACCAATGTGGGGCAGCAACTCCTCTGCCCCTTACAGTCTGAGAGAGACAGCATGCCATAGGGTACAAGCATAGGAAAGCCTGGAGCTCACATCCAACCTTTGACACATAGGGGCTTTCTGACCTTAGGCAACTCAGTCTCTTGGTGCTTCTCAGCAATAATCCTTAAATCATAAAATCTTTCAAAGTAGTAAAGTCTGACTTGAGGTTTCACTATATCATTTAATATACTACACAGATATGTGCAAAAATTAAAAATTCTCAATGCCTACAAGTGGGGAACAGAAGATTTACCTCATATATGGCCTTAATAGACTTTTCAACCTGAATTTAACATCCACAGGGCAGAGAATCTTAATTTATAACAGCAGACATTAAAACTATAACTATTATAAGCATCTTATGCCATCAAGTTGAGAAATCTTTGAGTACAGGCCTGGCAAAAGACCGTATGTCTATCATTCAAGAACCAGCCTAACTATGTCTGTGGAGGCTCATCACAACATAGTCAGCCATCTTTGTTGATGTTCAGTCCTTTCAGCTGTGTTTTACTCTTCATGATTTCATTAAGGGTTTTCTTGGCAAAGATACTGAAGTGGTTTGCCATTCCTTCTCTAATTCATTTTACAGGTGAGGAAATGGAGGCAAACAGGGTGAAATGACTTGCTTAGGGTCACACAGCTAGTAAGTGTCTGAGGCCGGATTTGAACTCAGGTCTTCCAGGCCTGGTGCTCTATCCACTGCACCAGCTAGCTACCCAGTTAGCCAGCTACTATATAATAAATTCTTGTGGTAACAGCAATTTATTAAATCATGTATTAAAGCATAAAGTAGTTGTGATCTGACTTGATAGAGAGGGTATCACATTAGTAAAAAGCAGACATATTTTAAAATATGGAGTTTATTTCTTTTTATAGACAAAACAGAAACATCTTGATGGTACTACACTAATTTCTAAGCAAATATCTTGGATTAAGACATGATGATAACAGGTGATAATAGACATCTATTATCATAGATAACAGCACCACTACAACAAACACAGAATATAGGTCTTTTAGTATTATAACTTATCATGTTCCATGATTTATAGTAATATAGCAGTATCAGAGTACAGAATAATGGTGTAAACAAGATGGGACTTTGTTTTAGGGAAAGGTTTGTGGTCATAAAAAGTACTGTGCAATTTCTCAAGTGAAATTCTAACCTATTTTCTTCCTCTATTTGATTCTAAGCCCAGTTTATTATCCATCTACAGTACCCCTCTAAGATATATGTACTGATATGGGAGTATACATATATATATATATAGTGGATGTGTGTGTGTGTGTGTGTGTGTGTATACACACACATATATAGGCCAACTTTATATCAACATCTATATAGATATAAATACATAAATATAATAGATATGAAAGATAGATATAGATATAACATTGGTCAATACATACATACATATAATATATATGATACACACATACATATGCATTATATATGTGTTTATAGATAGACAGACAGACACACATACATACACCTTAAATACCACAGTCTGTGAAGATTCAAAACTGAAGGTCACTGAAAGGGGAAGGGAGATAAGCAGTGGCTATAAATAGGCTTCAGCATATTACAATTGATAAATTATGTGCATGAAGCAGCATAAGAGATATAATCAAAGAGATGTATGACCAGGAAAAAATGGAAGCCAGCCAGTCACATAAAGCAATGATGCCAAAGTCAAATAGAAATGAGAGCCTTTAATCTATACATAAGGATCCTTTGTGCCACATACGGATTTAGTTTTAAAATTTATTGTTTTCTATATTTACTGTATTTTATTTATTTTGTTAAATGTTTCCCAATTCATTTTAATGTGGCTTGAGAGTGTCATGGGCCACATATTTGACACCTTTGATGTAAAGTATCAGAACATTTTCCATGCTACCCTGGCACCTGTAAATGCCAGGAGATCTAGAAAAAAGGCCCCATCATCCCTTCTGGAGGATTTACCAGAATCAGAGTTCACATCGATATAAGACTTTAAGGTTTGTGAAACACTTTATAAATCTATTTCATTTTATGAGCTACTGGAGAATGAGAAGTGTGCATGGATGATGATCTGTAGCATGGGTAAGAGGACTCATATCAGTGAAATTTTGGATCCATTAAGTATAAGTATCATAAATGCAAATTGTTTTCATAGAATAGGGAAGCATACCAAAAAGTTGGTTGATTTAAGATTGGTCTAACAGTGAATCACATTCCAATAGAGTTTAAGCTTCTAAATGCAGGGACTACATCATTCTTGCCTTTGTATCTCTAATATCTAGCAGAGTGCCTGGAACATAGTAGGTGCTTAATAAATGCTTGTTGACTGATTGAAGCATGCCCATCACCAAATGGGTAGCAGGTTAGGCTGATACTTTTACACAATCAAGGCACTACTATCCCTGCTCATCACTATTAGCTGCTCCCAGACTGCACCTCCTAGAGCTCTTAGCATCCCCTAGGCCAGGGTTGGGGAACCTGCAGCCTCAAAACCACATGTGGCCTTCTAGGTCATTGGGTGTGGCCTTTAGACTGAGTCCAAGTTTTACAGAATAGGGATTTGTTCTGCGAAGTGTGGATTCAGTCAAAGTGCTGCACTGGAGGACCCAGAGGGCCACATGTGGCCTTGAGGCCACAGGTTCCCCCACCCTTGCAGGCAATACACACACAAAGGCAGAGCCACAGGACTATGTGAGCTACAAGGAAGGCCAGGGAGTTACAAAGACCATTAAGAAAGTAATTTGTATTTTGGGGCTCCACTTATAAGTGATTCTTGTTAACTTTTAGGACATCTCAGAGAAGTCTGTAATAAATAGGACCTTCTCAGTATTCACTTGCATTTGAAAGTCAAGTCCCTGGAGTAGCCTGAGACTTACTTGTTGCCAACCTACAATCCTCATAGCAATCTGGACAACAAGGACAGGAAGTCCTGAGGTGCCCCCAATAGCCCACAAAGACAATGTTCTGCTCACCAAGAATTGAGAGCTGCCTACAGAGTTTCGTTCTTCATGCTATGACAGACAGCTATGTCTTGGCCTCCTTCTAGACTAACAACTATTCTGCAGGACAGGCCAAACAGCTGGGGTGCTTTATGTCCCGGGTTTTTACTCCTTTAACCTACCTAGAGCTGTTTCACTTAAGTGCCTTTTCTTTCTTCCCTGTAATATTTGTGTTGAGGTTTCTGACCTGGTCTGAGGTTTGCATACAGGGAAATATCCACTTCTCCATGGGGTAAGAGTAGTACTCTGTGTAATATGTGCTACAGAAAAAAAACATGAATAAATAAATAAACAATAACAAAACATGTAAGTAGGGCCTTTTAATGAATTAATACAAATAGACTATGACAGGTTCAATTAAAATCTTTAATTTAAAATATCTTGCATATACAAGCTCAAAAAAGTCAAACTTTTAAATATCATAATAGAGAGAAGACAAAAACTACAAAATCTGTAAACTCATGCCCACATCCATCCAAACAGTTTATTGAGAGGAGGTGTACATCAGCAACATTCACCTCTACTTGGGTTTCTCCTAGCCCTTCACCCCCTCCCCTACCAAAAAAAAGTACCTCAATTCACCATTACATTTTCATGACAGGGAAGTAGATTTTGTGTACTACTCCTAAAAAACTGGAAAAGCACTGCAAAGAGCTCATCCTCCTGACCAGGACTGGTCAGCTGGCACATAAAATCCCAGAATGCAAGCAGCCCAGTTTCCTTTGTCTGACATTAAGTTCAGTTCCTTCTCTACACTGGGAGTCATTAGTCCTCCATCTGTGTTGCATCAACTAATTCAGATCTGCTGCAAAGTTTAGAGTTGTGAAGATTCCCTTCCCTAACTACCCCCACCACTCCGTCAAATTTGCTTTTATATTTCCATTTGGCTCATCTTTGACACCTTTCTCATTTCAAACATTTTGCAGGTTAATCTTGTTTAGCTCAAAAGAGAAACATTTCAGCCTTCTCTGCTCACAAAGAAATATGCATTGGCAAAGATTTCCACAGGCAAAACTTTTGTTTCTCAGTTCCTAAAAGTATTATCAGCAATATATCTAGAATAATCCAGGATATCGTATGTAACAAAATTTTTTTAAAATCTGCCAATGTAAAACTGTTAAAATAAAAATAAGGAACAGCAAAGAACATCAAAAGCCTGGTTACCAGTGCACATAAAAATATGCTGAAAAATGAAAATTTTACAGGGAAATTGTGACCAATAGAAAAAAATAATTCATCAGAATCAGCAAATTCTTTACACTCCCATTTCCATTATTTTCCCCTTATTACTACCTACAGAGAAGGTAAATTATTATTCCTGAGTAACATCTGTTAATTTCCCAATTACTAAAATGTCATTATGTCATAGGATATCAATAACACTCAGATTAAATTCAGTTGTACTGCCTCAATTTTAATCCTTTACAACAAATAGTAAATTCAAGTATGCAGAAATATAACTTAAAAGTTCATAATTGTGGTCTGTAAAATGAAGAAAGAAACTGTCTTTCCTGTTTCAAATGATACATGCTTAGGGTAGGTAGCACAGTAGATAGAGCTCTGGCCTTGGAGTCAGGAGGACCCGAGTTCAATTTTAGCCTCAGACACTTGAAACTTACTAGCTGTGTGACCCTGGGTAACTCACTTAACTCACTTAACCCCGATTGCCTCACCAAAAAAGGGAAAAACAGTGACATATGCTTAAAAAGCAAAAATTAGCAGGAAAGAGTTGAGCCAAAAATATCTCTAACTCTAAGATTTTTAGATAGGACATACCAGTTGAAGAAGATAAGATGCATTCATCTTCCAATAATGTACTTTCAGCCAGGTCTCCTTTGATTTCATTCTTTTTTAACAGTGTTTCAAAATGTAAATGAAGTGGAACATCTGAAAAATGAAAAAGAAAGTAAAAATTTGTTCCATCAATAAAAGTTACATTTTGTGGATGAAAAATTAGTTCTTTTCTTCTCTTTATAAGCTGCATAGTATTTTGGGAAACAGTAATAATTTTGAAACTCAGATTTGGCACAGAAATTTTCTAAATGAGTTGTTAATAATATTTTGGAAATTATTTAAATCTACATTATTAATCTGATACACAAGATCAGTAATGTTTTTAAATCAATGTAGGAAAAATACAGTAAAACCCATAAGCCAATATCAGCAATTTAAAAATATTATGTAAAAGATATGCAAAGGCATTAAAATTCCTTGATGCTTGTTTGATTTCTAGAAAAAAATCGAAAATTAGATGTTCCAAATGATTCTACTAAAAATGGCAGGTGTCCCAAAAGTCTTAGTGCAATTTAAAATTTTAATATCTTCAGAAGTATAAATGCTACAAACATACAAAAAACCCAGTATTTTAAATGCTAATTATTTAAAATTTAAATATGAACATTTCTTCTTAAAATTTAACATAACCAACATTTTGTGTTAAATATCATTCTAGTTGACTTTTGAACTTTGTTATAACTCATCAGCTACTACTCAGTGAATGACAGGATTGAATTTGTAACGTTAGCCTTAAGATCATCCAAAGAATGAGGTCTTGATGCATATGTATGACATTTTTGACATGTCATCAAAAGAAAGAGTCTAATGAAGACAGATTAAGAGGATGAGGTGGTCAAACAAGAAACAGTGCATAAGGATAAGGTACCCCATAGAGTTAAAATTAAGATAAAAAATTTGTTATTCATTTTATATAATGCATACAATTAGTCATATAATTATTTAAAATTTCCAAAACTAAAAAAGTCTAAATGAAATTTAAATAAACTTTCAATTGATATTTTTCATAAATTTATAGCATTCATGCTCTCAAGTCATTAAAGCTTAAAACTGCACTAAGACTTTTGTGACATATCATAATAGCAAACAAAATAGACTGAAAACTCATCACCCACCATACTTTGCAATTTGAGTCAGTGAAGTTTTATTGAAATTTCTAAAACACTGTAAAGATACTGAAATGATACCTGTCACAATTCACTTACATTAATACTGTGGTAAGGCTACAACTATTTCATCTCTGCTTTTACAAAAGTTAAATGCCTACAGTGACATATTCTCTCTCTTTTAAAGATGAACAAGGAAAGGCAATGCTTTATTCTATACATGAGTACTTCGTACCTGTCTTCCAGCAATTAGAAAGGAACTAACTAGGAAATGAAACACATTTTGCATATTAAATCATTTTAACCTACTAAGAAGGCAAAAATAAAATAATAAAAAAGCATTTATTTTCAAAGATAATTAATTTGGTTTTGAGATATACTCTTTGACACAGGCATGATTAAGAGAATGATTTTCAAAGACAGAAGCTGAAGTCAACTAAAGGAAGAGAGAGAAATGAGAGTGAGCACTGTTTTAGAAGTGGAGTTCTCTCTGATAAAGGAAACTTCATTGTGAGTACCCATAGGATACTTGGCTCAAACCCACCAAAGTTTGCTTTATGGTATGGAATAAAACAAGCCTACAAGTATGAGAGAGAGAGAGAAAGACAGAGAGAGAGAGAGTGAGAGCGAGAGACAGTGAGAGTGAGAGAGAGTGAGAGAGAGAGAGAGAGAGAGTGTATGTGTGTGTCTGTTCAGTCATTCCAGTCACGTATGCCTCTTTGTGACCCCATTTGGGGTTTTCTTGGCAAAGATACTGGAGTGGTTTACCATTTTCTTCTGTAGATCATTTTACAGATGAGGAAACTGAGGCAAATAGGATTACGTGACTTTTCCAGGGTCACACAGATAGTGTCTTAAGGCCAGATTTGAACTCAGAAAGATGGATCTTTCCAACTCCACTCTTATCTACTTGTACCACCTAGCTGGATATACATACATGTATCCCTGTACATATACATACATGTATATATGCATACATATATTACATGTGTCCCCTAAAGAGGTGGACAGGCTAAAATAATTAAAGCAGTTCTGGATCCTAATCTGAGCACTGGAGACCATATGGCAAAACATCCCAAGTTCTAGTGGGTCCACATGCGGTCAAATAAAAATTAGAATACATTCTCCCTGAAAATGTTCACTAAGCAATTAAGTATTGTTGATTTCCCCAGTTACTTAGTAATAAGCTTATTTTCTGAAGAAGTATCTTCATTGACAGTCAGTCTGAATTCATACTTTTTGTGCCTTTGGGCTACATACCTCTTCAACCAAGAGTAGTCCTTGTTTATGATTAGAGAAAAACCTAAAAATGCCCTTGTTAGTTGTTAAAAAGGGACCTAAAAATGTGATTCCAAGAGGAAAGTAGGGAAGGAATCGGCTCAAGCTATTAAGGACTGCACAACTTTGAATAAAAGCTTATTTGTAAAGTAACTGGGGCTTTTCCAAAGATAGGCTAAAATCATCTCTCTGTTTATTCAATAGGAAAGACAATAGGGAGGTTGAAAGGAAGGTCAAGCTAAAAATAACCATTACATAGCTGTAAGACTGTACTGACATCCTCAACAGGAGAGTCGGTCCAAACAATAGTGCTTTATGAAAATGTTAGGGGAGAACCAGCTGGCTGATCTGAAAATTTCAAATAGGAAGTCCCTAAGAGCTGTAATTATGGTTTTCCTCATTCCTAAATCAATGTCATGACTTTAAAAGGCACAGGTAAATCCAACCTCATCAAAGAAGAAAATACAATTTGGTAGCCAGGGAAGAAGGTACTTTTGACACTAATTGGACCACAAAATTTATGACAAAAGGACACAAACAGATATTGGTGCTGCTTAATGTCTTTCACTTTTCTTTAGGTAAAAAATTCTAAGAACTCATATCAGAGGTACAGAGAAAAGGCTGGGAAAGACTGAGGGGACAATTGTGTTTTGGTTGCTATGAATGTTAAAGATTACTCTGGAAAGCAACTGAGTGTGAGTCCTAAGGATAGGATTCTTCTTCAGGACTGTCAAGAAGTAAAAGGGCTTGGCATTTTGTTAATCCCTCCAGCAGATGTAGTGACTACCATGGAGAAAATCTTCCAGGAGAGATAACTTGAACAAGTATAAATACATGTTAAGAATCAAAGTGATGTTTACTTGGATGAAAGTCTAGCAAACAGCCTTTTCAGGAGACAGAAAATTAAAGGTGAGAAATGTAAAAATTAAGGCATAGTTGCCAATAAAGCCTCTTCTAAAAATTTAGAGGTTCCAATGTAGAAAGAAAAGGATAAGAAAGTTTGGACCCCCAGGTCAAGGAGCCCTAAGAAAATAATCAGAGTTCTGGCATAAAGTGAGAAATAAAAGTAACATTCAAATTCCTAATGTAGAGAAGAACATATAACTCACAGTGATTACTTGATCAAACTATTGAGTAACAACTGACATTTCTAGAGTGCTTTGAATTTTCCAAAGTTCTTTCTTCACAAAATCCTGTAGAGTAGGTTGGTAGTATAAATATTATTATCCCCATTTTAGAGTTAATGAAACTGAGGTCAGGAGAGATCAATTGGCTTGACCATATCACATGTAAGACAAGACCAAAACCTTAGTTTCTAGACTTCACCAGTACTCTAACCACTATGCCATACAACCTCTGAGCTTGGCATGGCCAGGATAGGTAGGCAAGACATGTTTTCATTTTCCTAATACTTGGCAGTTCCAGTGTGGTCCAGGATGGAAAGTCCTGAGCAGCAGAAAGCAAAAACAAAGGGGTATCCAACAGTCACTCAGTGACCTTCTTTATTAGGTCAAAGGCTATAGACACCCCACGATTAAGAGAATCTTTTTAAGAACTCCAAGGTACAAGATTGTCATCTACCACAATAGTTGGCCGAGATGATCTTATTCCAACTTTGGAAAAACTCAGAGCAAAATACTGGCCACTAATATTATTTGGTTAGGAAAAGTATATCTATGCACAATATTATATTAAGAATTCAGATTACTAAAAAGAAAATAGTCCAAGAAAAATCACATTTTCCTACCATTGAGAAACACACTTTGGTATTGTAGATAGCATTAGCAAAAAGTATTAAAGATTTAACTAATTCAAAAGGAAGTCAAAAGTTAGAGCCTTTATACAAAAATAAAATAAACTGGTTTCTGATGTATTTCATGAATTTATTAAGCAGAGTTAGAATATTAACTTAGTTAGTGAAGAATTAGACTTGTCCAATTCTGAGAAATTGTATGTATCCAATGACTAGTAAAGAAGGATAAAAGAATTCTTGAGAAGAAATTACATATTACATTTAAGATGAACAAATTTCAACATTAAAAAGTTTTGTTAGTCTACTTGGAAATTCCTTATGAGGAGGTTTACCTGATGGGAGTGATAAAACAGAATGGAAAGAGGAGTCCAGCTCTGGTACATGTTGTTTTAATATCTCAGACTCTGCATTGTGATCACAATTATTACAGGTTGAAGCTGATATCATGCAAGACATTGGTGTAGCATTATGAAATTGAGTTTCTTTGGAAGGCACAGCCTGAAAAGAAAAAAGACAAAATAAAATGAAATAATACACTGAAATAAGAATTTTACTTTCTAAAACTCATCTAGAATAAGGAACACTTCAAATGACAGTAACAGTATCATACAACAATAGAGTCCTGTTCATTTAAGAAGTACTTTGCATAGTGTTTGGTACATAGTAGGTACTTAATAAATGTTTATTGACTGACTAACCATTTTCAAATAATCTAGAAAAGGTAGGAAAACTTGGTGAATTTTCTGAGGTTCATTCTATCTAAATTTATCACCTACTGGTGGCTGATATTTGCCAATGCCCCAGTTAATTCAACTGAAATTTCTCCTTCAAGGCTACCAAGCATCTCTTAGTCAGTCAGCCAATAAATATTTACTCAGTGCCTTCTATTCGCTAGGCAATGTGCTAAGAGCTAGGGATACAAGGAAACAGAAAAGATAAGCCCTGTACTCAAGAAACTCATAATCTTATGGGGAGATAACTTGCAAACAATTATATACAAATAAGCTATAAACAAGATAAACTGGAAATAATCAACAGAAGAAAGGCACTAGAATTAAGATGGACTGGAAAAGGTTTCCTGTAAGTGAAGTTTTAGCTGAGACTTGAAGGAAACCAAGGAATCAAAGAGGCAGAAATGAGGAGGGAGATCATTCTAGGCATGGGAGGACAACCAGTGAAAATGTTTAGTCAGAAGATGGAGTATCGTGCAAGGAACAATAAACCATATAAGAACACTGGAGAAGTAAGGTAGTGCACATTACGAAAGGCTTTGAACGTCAAACAGGGGGCCTTATATTTGATCCTGGAGTTTACTGGGGGGGGGGGGGGGGGGGGGGGGGAGAGAAGTGACACGGTCAGACCTGTTCTTTAGGAAGTTCACTTTGACAGCTGAATGGAAGATGGACTGGAATGGGGAGAACCTTGTGGTAGGGAAACTAACCAACAGGCTATTATAATAGTACAGGCATGAGGTGATGAAGGTCTATACCAAGGTGGTGGCAGTCTCAGAGGACAGAAGAGAGTATATATAAGAAATATTACAAAGGTTAAAATCTACAGGTCTTGGTAACAAATAAGATTTGAGGGAAAGAGAAAGGGAAGAATTGAAGATGACGCCTGGATTGCAAGCCTAGGTAACTGGCATAATGGGGATATCATTGACAGGAAGAGAAGTTTGGAAGGTGGACAGAATGATTTAGGGTATGATACTGAGTTCAGTTTTGGACATACTGAATTTAAGATGTCTATGGGACATGCAGATTGAGACGTTCAATATGCAGTTAGAGATGTGAGAGTGGAGATCGGCAGAGTGGTTAGGGCTAGATAAGTACCTTTGAGAATTGTCAGCATAAAGATGATAATCGAACTTATGGGAGCTGATGATGAGCTCACCATGTGAAATAGTATGTAGACAGAAGAGGGTCCAACACAGAGCTCTGCAGGATACTTGGAATCATCAGGCATGAACTGGAAAATCTAGCAGAGGATGCTGAGGAGAGGTCAGATAGGCAAGAGGACACCCAAGAGAGTAGAGTCATGAAAACTAGAGCAAAAAGAGAATATCAAGGAGAAGAGGGAAACTGACAGTATCAAAAGCTGCAGAAAGATCAAGAAAGGTGAGGAATGAGAAAGGCCATTGGAATTAAGAGATCATTACTAACTTTGGAGAGGACTATTTTGGTTGAATGATCTGGTTGGAAGCCAAACCACAAAGAAATAAGTCTTTTTGACCTCTCTGCAGCTCCTGATGCTGTTGATCACCTTCTCTTGCAGGTTACTCTCTCCTCTTTGGGTTTTCATTACTGTTCTCACTTAGTTCTCCTACCTGTCAGAGCACTTCTCAGCCTCTCAAGGCTCTGTCCTGTGCTCTCTTCTCTTTTTTTCTCTATACTCTCTCACTTGGTGATTTCATCGGATTCCAGCAGTCCAAATATCACCTCCATGAAGAGGACTCTCAGATTTAGATACCTATCCCTAATCTCTCTTGGGAGCTCTAGTTGAACATCACCAATTGCCTATTGGGCTTTTCAAACTGGAGATCACACAGGCATCTCAAATTCAACAAAACAAATTTCACTATTTCCCCCTCCCTTCAAGTCCATTCCTCTTCTGAATTCCTCTATTACTGATGAGGGCACCACCACCCACCTTCCAGACACCCAGGTTTAAAAGCCAGGCAATATCCTTGACTCCTTACTCTTACTTAAGCCTATATGTCTAATCTGTTGTTAAATCTTGTTTTTTCCTCAACGATCTCTTTCAAGTACATTGCCCATTCATCATCTCTTTTTAGGGCCTCATCACCTCTCATGTGCATGATTACAATAACTTCCTAATTGTTCTCCCCTGCCTCAAATTTCTCCATACTCTAATATATCTTCCAAATAGCTGTCAAGTAATTTTCCTAAAGCATAGGTTGGACTATGTCTCTCTCCTATTCTGTGAGATCCAGAGGCTTCCTCTTAATTCTAGGATCAAATTTTAATTCCTGCTTAGTATTTAAAGCTCTTCATAACATGGCTAAGTTGCAGTCCAGCCAGAAGGGCCTTCTAGTTTTTCCTCATACTACCAGCCATCGCTAGTCTCCCTGCTTTTACACTGATTGTCTGTCTCCAATGTCTGGAATGCTCTTCCTCCTCACTTTCACCACTCAGGATCTTTGACTTCAATTAAATTGACTAAAATGCCTAAAGTCTTTGACCCAGGGATTCCACTACAAGACATATACTCTCAAGGAGTTCACTAATAGGAAAAAAAACTTCTACATACAGAAAAATACTTAAAGCAACACTTTTGGTGGTAGCAAAGAATTAAAAACAAAGGAGATGCCTGTTGATTGCAGAATGGCTAAGCAAATTGTTTTCCATGAATGTTATATGGGATATTACTGTAAGAAGTGATTAATATGATGATTACAGGAAAGCAGAGATTCATAAGATCTGATGCAGAGTGAAATAAGCAGAGCTAAAAAAGCAACACATGCAATGACTACAATAATGAAAAGAACAAAAATCAAAACCAAACGAAAGTAAATGCCGCAAAATTACAAGAGCAAACAGGACCCAAAGAAGAAATATAAGGCAATGTCCCTAACCCACTCTTTTGCAAAAGGAGGTTCACAGGTGTAGAACTTTCCATAATTTTTTAATGAATTAATCTGTTTTGTTGATTGTTGTTTTCCTCTTCCTCTTTCTTACGGCTCTGGGTGAGGAGAGGGAGAGGGATAGTGGGAGAAATTTTAGTGATGCAAAAAAATAAATCAGTAAAATTTTATTTAAAAAAATCAACTTTGGCTTCCTTCAAGACTCAGCCAAAATGCCAACCTTTTCAGGAAGGTTTTCCTGGTCCCTCTAGCTGCTAGTGCCTTCCTCTCTACTGTTACCTTCTATTTTGTATATTCCTAGTTATGTCTATGTTGACTACCCCCCCCACTCCAGCCCCACCCCTACATGAATCTAAGTTTTTTGAGGGCAGGGTCAGTTTTTTCTTTGTATCATCAACACTTAGCACTGTGCCTGGCATATAAAAAGCACTTAATAAGTGTTTGCTGAGTAACTGATTAACTGTAGGATAGTACTTAAACTCATTAGATTTAAAGTCAAGGGTCCTGGCTTCACATCTCACCTCTGCTACTTAATACCTAAGTGACATTGACCATTCTGAGCCTTGATTCATCTAAAAGTGATGGCACCTCTAAGGTCCCTTCCAGCTCCAAATCCATGATCCTACAAATCACTGAAAGTCTGAAAGAGGGAGCATTATTGTAGAAAGGAACTTCAGGACAGTAAGTAGGTTACAGACTAGACAAGTCAGAGTTTATGTAAGAGTGAGCAGGAGATACAGCCTGAGCCTGAGGAACTTCAGGTACTCTTCCTTTTGCTATTTTGGGTGGCTCTCAAGTTTCTCTCTTCCTCAAATCAGAATTCCAGGCAATCTCTTCACTGAAATGATGCCTAGCTTACCACATTCAAGTATATAACAGTATTTAAACAGAAATATGAGAGCAAAAGATGAATATGTATTATATTATTGAAAAGTCTAAGTTTTTCAACATAAAGTTTTCATTTCACAGCAAGAGTTTTACCAATATCACATTTTTCTTAGAATATCAGGTATCTTTTATATGTTAAGTTTTAAATTGTTTGTATTTAATTAAAACCTTAAAAAGTATGTACATAATCTACAAAATACATCCATCTAACAAATTATCTCATTTGATTGTACAGGACTGCTGACATTTAAATAGCATTTTAAAGGTCACAAAATAACTTCTTCACAGTAACTCCCTGAGACAGGCATTGCAAGAGTTGTATCATTTTTAAAGATCAGAAAATTGAGTCACAAAAGAAGATCAAATGACTTAACCAAGGTGACAGGACACCAAATTGAGGGTTTTGGTTTTTTTTTTTTTTCATGAAACCATATTCTCATTGATGTTTTTAATTTTTATTTTGAAATACTTTTAGCCTTGAGTGGTAGCATGGCATAGTAGATAGAAAGGAATACCAGGGTTCATTACTGCCTCTGATGCTTACAGGCTGCAGACCCTGGACAAGTCACTCAAGCTCTCAGTGGTCTATGAGCTCTAAGACTTTTAAGGTGCGGAACAGATATTGATCTATTATTGATAGATGGAGTATGCTCATCTGGGAGTCTCCTAAAAAAATATAGGTTCAATCACTAATCTTATTTATTTGACTTATCAAATTCCTTGAATTGTCCAAAAGTCTTCCCCAAACCCAAATAAACTCTTAGTTCCTTGACTAAGTTATTTTTCACCCTCAGGGATGCTCAAAGTCAAATTCTGCTTGCTGCTATGTACCAACTCCCACATCCAAAGCTCAATTCAGGAGTATATGAAGACATTTATGCTTAGGACCTAACACGGTTCTTCTTTAATAGGTACACCAACAAGTTGTTCTGTGCATTTGGTGGTATACTTCCATGAGGCATAGCACAAAGCATACGATTTAAAACCAACAAAGAAAGAATGTTAGGCATTCTTGGGAGGGAAAGAGTACCATAAACAGAATATAAACAAAGTTCATGTTTTGTTCTTGTTTTTTAGATCATCACTTTTTTAATACAATTTTCTGACTCTAGGAAACACTTTAGACAGTCCATTACCACTAATGGAAAATCTGTCTTTGGAATAAGGCCTTTTCTTTCTCCCAATATTTAGTAGGTTTTAGTAAACAAACTCCAAAAAAACTTTTTAAAACTCTGATCACTCCTCATCAGAAAGAGAATACAGACAGGCACTTCATGACAGCATTGACTATAGAGTAACCCAATTTTATTATTAACCAACAAATGATATTTCTTAGGTACTCAGAGTGTATAACTGTGCTGAGTGTTAGACATAGGTTAAAACGACAAACAGGTAGAATCTTAATAAGAGCAAGTATACAGCTTCTGAGCTCTTGTGTTCAACAATAACCCTTCAGTCTTCTCACCCCTCCCAACCTCAAAAATCTTTAATTACTCACAAAAAAAAAATGAGATATTGCAAAGGCTCCAGTAACTTAAGAGGTACCACAGAATTGCAAAATTGGAAGGAATCTCACATGCTATCTACTCTGATTCATACCTGAAAAAAGTATCCTCTCTACAACATACTCAATAAATGGTCATCCTATGTTTGCCTGAAGACCTCCATGAATGGAGAACCCATTATCTTCTGGGGCAGCCCATGCAAATTTTTGACAATTCTAATTATTAGAATATTTCTTTTAATCAAACCTAAATGTGCCTTTTGTTAGCTGTTGTTGTTGCTTCAACTTCTACCCTTTTCTCTAGGTTCTCCTCTTAAGGGCCAAGGAGAACAAATCCAATCTCCTTTCTACCTGACAGCCCTTCAAACACTTGAAGACAATTATCAGGAATATTCCCCCGAAGTCTTCTATTCTCCAGGCTAAACTAAAAAACTTGACTCTAATTTTCTTTAATTGATCCTCAGATGGCAGCAGCTAAGGCCCACAATACTGGTGTCTGTTCTTTGAATCCTTTAAAGCTTTTTCATGCCCATCCTCAACTGTGGTATACAGACAAGAACCCAACACTCTTCATGAGGTCTAACTGGGGCAGGATAAAGTAGAATTATTACCTCCTTATTATTTTTTAATTGAGACAGCATGGTGTAATGGATAGAGCACTAGACTTGGAGGCAGGAAGACTCAGTTTCAAATCTTGCCTACCTGTGTGACTCAGACACTTCACTTAACCTTTTATGGTCATGAATTTACAAAAGCAAAACTTCTTTTAAAAAAAGTTTTATTCAAAGATTAACACTGAACAATATAGCTAAAAATTACTTAGTCATTATTTACATTTAAATTAATATCAATTTATAAAGCATCACAATAATTTTACACTCCCTCTTTAGTCAAGATACTTAACTTGGGCTGCCTTCACTTTTTTCAATAGAATTGATTTTCTTTGTGATGCTATATATTTTATCTTATGAATTTAAAAACATTATTTTAGAAGGGATCAGCAGATTTTACTAGACTACTAAAGAGGTCTATGATACAAAAATGGTTAAGAACCTCTGCTTTAAGTTCTTACTAGGATTCTTTGTTTTCTATACATTCTCATTCACTTTTCCTTTTACATGGTTATAGCTTCTATTCCATTCTTCTGCTTCTGCTTTTTTCACTTCACATTCTTTCATAAAGATCTTTCCAGGTTCTTTTTATACCTTATAATTGTTCATTTTAATACATTAGTGGACCTCACTTTAACCATTCCCCTCTTGTTGGACACTTGGGTTGTTTCTAATTTTTTGCAATGATAGACAATGCTTCTATAACTTTTTATAGTACTTTCAAGGTATATTCTCAACAGTGAAATTGTTGGGTCAAGGGACACCATATGGAAAGCTTTTTAAGTTGGCTTTTACATGCTTGTTATCCCCATTACAACATTGTGCTTTTTTATTTCTTATTTCCAAGGCTTAGCACAGTGCTTTGCACATAGAAAGCATTTGAAACTGTCCTTCCTTCCTTTCTTCTTTCCTTCCTTCCTATTCAATCATCTGTAAAATGAGGAGGTTAGAGTCTATCGATTTCTAGTCCTCTTCCAGTTCTAAAACTATTATGCTATGGACACTGTGCCTCTTTTAATGAATCCTATCTGCATGGGCTTTATGGATTCCCATATCATAGTGCTGAATCCTATTGAGCTTGAGGTCCATTAAAACCTATATTTTTCAAACTACTGTCTATACTCCTCCATCTTACTCTTGTGAAACTGATTTTTTAATACCCAAGAGAAAGAATTTATATTTAATCCTACTAAAATTCATCTTACTGAATTCAGTCCAGTGTTCTAGACTTTCAAAATCTTTTGAATCCTAATCTTACATTCACTGTTAGCTATCCCTCCCAATTCTGTCATAAGCAAATTCAGTAACCATGACATCTATACCTGTATCCAAATCACTGAGAAAAATGTTAAATTGCATAAGGCTATATATAAATCCTTGGGGTACTCAACTGAATATCTCCTCCTAAATAATAACAATAATTCACATTTATAAAGCACTACTATATATCAGGCACTGTGCTAAGTGCTTTACAAATATCTCACATGAACCTCACAACAACCTTGAGAGGGAAGTGCTATTATACCCATTTTACAGTTGAAGAAATTGAGACAAACACAGCTTAAGAGACTTGCCCAGGGTCACATAGCTAGTAAGTGTCTAAGGCCGCATTTGAACTAAGTTCTTCCCAACTCCAGGCCCAGCAGTCTAGCCACTAAATCATCAGCTGCCTGTAGAAATTAAATTTTTAAAGACAACTATTTTAGTTCAGTTATTCAGTCACTATAAAATCCACTAATCTGTACTATTAACCCAGCCAGTAACTCTGTAGCTTGTATGAAAGAATATCAAGAGATCTGACTAAATATTTCACTAAAATCTAGGTAAATTATGCCAGTCTGTCAATAAACATTTAAGTGCTGAGGATACAAAAAGAAGCAAAAGATAATCCCTGTCTCCAAGGAGCTCATAATCTAATGCGGTATAAGACAAGCACATATATACAAACAAGCTAAATACATGATAAATAGGAAATAAGAGAGGAAAGGCACTAGAATTAAGAGGGATTGAGAAAAGCTTCCTGTAGAAGATGGGATTATAGTTGAGATTTAAAGAAGCCAGGGAAGCCAGGAGGCAGAGATGAGGAGGGAGAGCATTCTGGACATGGGGAGAGCCAGAAAAAAAAGGCCTGGAGTCCAGAGACAGAGTATCATGTATGTGGAACAATAAGGAGGCCAATGTCACTGGGTTGAAGAGTACATGTTGGGGACTAAGGCTTTGAAAGGATAAGAAAACTGGAAATGAAGGAGGGAGCTAGGTTACAACAGAGGCAAAAGGAGTCATTGGATTTTATTGAGTAGCAAGGTAACATGGTCAAATATGCATTTTAGGAATGTCACTTTGTTAGCTAAGTGGAAGATGGACTACAGTAGAGTGAGATTTGAAGCAGGCAGAACTAGTAGCAAGGAGTGGGTTATGAGGGCGTGCAGCAAAGTGGTGGCAGTTATCAAAGGAAAGAAGGGAACATGTTTGAGAGATGTCACAAAAGTGAAACTGACCCCTCGTGGCAAAGGTACTGAGGAATTGAGGATGACATCTAGGTTTTGAACCTGGTGTTGGGGGGGGGGATTGTGTTGCTCTCAGTAGTAACAGAGAAGACAAGAGAGAGGGAGGGGCAAAAAAAGATAATGCTGACAGCATTCTCCTAGTTTACCAATTTAGTAATCCCGCCAAAGAAGGTAATAAGTTAGTCTTGTCAACCTCTTCTTTATGAAGTCATGGTGGCTCTTTGTGATCACTGCTTCCTTTTCTAGGGGTTCATTAACCAATCTTTTAAATAATAATTCTTCATTTCTGCTATAAATCAAAGTTAAGTTCACTGGCCTATAATTTGCTTACCCTATGTATTCCCATTTTTTTTTTTAAGATCAGACATTTGGCCTAGCCCAATGCTGTGATACTTTTCTTGCTGCTGACTATCTTTTAAAGATTACTGTCCATCAACTCAGAAATCACACTTGCTTTTTGTTCAGTTTGTCTGGACTACATGACTTTACTTCATCAAGGGAAGCTATGAGCTCTTTTACTATTGCCTCATCCACCTTAGGTATCAAACCTTCCAAATGGCTAATTTCCAGACCAAAGATCATCCATCTTGGTAGGGAAACAGAAGCAAAGTAACTGCTAGAGCAGCTCCAAGCCTTCCCTCTGTTGTCAATTAACATCTTCCTATCCACCCCCAAGAAGCAGACCTATCCCTTCTTTGATTCTCCTT
Organism: Vombatus ursinus; assembly: GCF_900497805.2. Lineage (NCBI taxonomy): Eukaryota > Metazoa > Chordata > Mammalia > Diprotodontia > Vombatidae > Vombatus > Vombatus ursinus. Next base: position 15,370,483 of record NW_020954580.1, on the reverse strand, counting down.
TTCCCACAAATAGCTTAAGACAAATCCCAAACCTATGACTTAGAGCTTTGGTATTCTTGATGACATCCTTCCAAGAACATGATAATAACTATAGTATTCATCCTGTTACCTTATTTGCATCTTTCATACTTTTTTTTTTTGGTTGATGGGTTCTCATGTATCCACATTAGTCTCTCCAGATCATCCATCTCCCTTCACCTCCACTCCATACCATATTTCGTCCACATCGAAATTGTTTCTCTTTGTGTCTTCTGAATTTCATTCTTGAGAACATTCAATACATACTTCGCTTCTTTCCCTTGCAGAATTTTAGACAATAAAATCCTTGCCTATCTTTTCTCTGAACCCTCTGAAGTCTTTTCTCCCCAAATCTAGGGGACAAAGTATGACTATTCTTAACTTTACTCTCCTTTACCATAAATTATAATGTGAAATGATCACTTCGTCTCAATGTCCCCATAATTGTCACAAAAGCAACCAGTTCTTCCTTCTTGATAAGATCAGATCCAGAACAGAATTTCCCTTAATTCATTCCTTCATCTTTTATTCTTTCTCTGATTTTAAGAGTGGATAATCTGTGGTACCTTAGGAAATTTGCCACTATTCCATCTTTCATAAAATGTACCTATTCTTTGGCCTTTTTCTCTGCCTTCCTTCTTTCCTTTCTAAGACTTCCTTCACTTCATTTCTTCTGTAAGTTCTTGGGCAACCAGTGTTAACTGATTACTGCTAAATTTTCTAATTTATTAACATATGTAAGCAAATGTATGTTATATATGTGCATGTATAAGGCCTATATTATCACTGTGTCCCAAAAACTTTTAATTTGGCAATGTGTTATATAGGGTCAGGGAAGGACTGAGAATTAGTATTCTGCAGAGAAAAACTTATTTTTCTCTTTAGAAATATAATCATTACACTTTTTGCCTGAAGAAAATTTTAAGTTAATTAACAAGGGTTTATTAGGCACTTTTATTATGTGCAAAAGTGTGATATTTCCTTCCCTGAGAATACAACAAATTATAGATTAGTAAATTCTAGACACATACCAAATAAACACACAGTTTTTAGGGGTTGAGCACAAACAACTGAAGGAATGAGGAAAACCTTCTTTTCAGGAAGGGGCACTTGAGCTTTGCTAAGGATTCCAAGGGACACTGAGTGAGGAAAGAAAATATTCCAAACATATGGGAAGAACAGTCTGTGGAAAGGCATGGAGGTGGGATTGTCATGCATAGGAAATAGCACATGGGCCAAGTTTGACAGACTGGAGAATGTATGTAGTAAAGTAATATAAAACTGGCCTGGAAAAATAAGCTGGAGGCAGATGATAAGGGGCTTTAAACATCAGAATAGTTTGTATCTTGTCCTAAAGGTAATGCGGGAGTCACTGAAGCTTCTTGAGCACAGTAGTAAAATGATCAGACCTATGATTTAAGAATATTATAGAGAATAGATTAGGAAAAGGAGATATGGGATGGAGACAGACAATGAGGCAGCTCCTGTAATAGTCTAAGTGAGAAATGATGTAAAGTATGGTGTAAGTAGAGAGAATGCCACAATACTTGGCAACTGATCAGATATGCAAGTTGAGGCATACCGATGAGTCAATGATTACTGACAGATTTCTGAACTGGACTCAGTGTGTGATGATATCCACACAATAAATAGGGATATCAGGAAGAGGACTAGGTTTAAGAGCCACGGTTATGAGAATTAGGAAGAGGGGGACCAGGATGGAGTCCCAGGGCATAACCAACATAGAGGGCAACTGATGGATGATGACTTTGCAAAGAAGACCACAAAGAATATGTCTCACATGCAGGGAGAAACCATAGTAGTATCACAAAAAAAGAAAAACAAAAACAAAAAAACTCTCAAAAAACAGGGACAAGAAAGGGAGGTCAACAGTATCAAACATAATAGAGGGGTCAAGAAGGTGAAGATTAAGAAAACGCCACTAGATTTAGCAATAAAGAGATTTCCAAGTGATTTTGGAGAGGATAGTTTTCAGTGACTAGTGGGAATAGCAAGATATATGGCAAAAAGCTGTTGTTTATCCTTCATTTTCAAAGAGGAACAATGATATTATCATGTCGGGTCAGGTTATAGTGTGTTCAGTTGTGGCTGATCATTCCAAATTGGAAGGCTCTACCACAGGCGGGACACAAGCAGTCTGTTAGAACATTTGGGATGGAGGTGTCTCTGGATTTGTGAAACTTACATTTCCTTTGTGCTACTGAGACTCTGCTTTGTTCCTGGAGTACAGCGCCTTCTTTGACGTGGTTATACCATACTGGGTGGCCCTGTGCCAGCGCTTCCCACTTCTCATAACCAATACTAAAGTTCTTCGGAGAGACTTTGAGAATGTCCTTGTTCTTAACGTACACTTCTTCTGACCCTTGTGTGGGTGTTTGCCTTGTGCAAGTCTTTCAGGTAATTATGCATTTGGCATTTGGACAATATGGCCAGCCCATCAGCTGCACTCTCTGCAATAGAGTTTGAATGCTTGACAGTTCATCTCAAGAGAGGATCTCGGTTTTCAGTACCTTATCTTGCCAGGTAATCTTCAGAATCTTCCTATAAGACAATTCAAGTGGAAGCAATTCAGTTTTCTGGCATAGAGCTGATAGACTGTCCAGGTTTCACAGGTATACAACAGTGATGTCAGCACAATGGCTCTGTAGACCTTCAGTTTAGTATGCGGCCTAATACCTCTTCTCTCCCACACTTTTTTTTTGGAGCCTTCCAAAAGTTGAGCTAGCTCTGGCAATGCATGTATCAACTTCATCATCTATGTAGACATCCTTGAAAAGAATACTGCCAAGGTAAGTGAACTTATCTACAACATTCAAAGATTCTCCATTTACTGTGACCAATGGTCCCATGTATTGATGGTGTGGCACTGGCTGGTGGACTGGCTGTTTCCTTGGTGTTGACTGTGGGGCCAAAACTGGCACAAGAGGCAGAGAATCTATCCATACTCCGTTGCATCTCAGCCTCAGGGGCTGCATTGTGTTTGCATATGAAAAGGAGAGATAAAGGCTAATAGCTGGAGGGTAGGGTCAAAGTAAGAGGAAGGATTGAAAGGTCCTGACATGTTTAATGGATTAGGGAAGGAGAAAATGGATAATAAGAATTTGAAAATTAGAGAGAGGAGATGATTAAAGGGGTATGTTAGTGGCACAGACTGCAGGGTATGGAATCAAGGGCATTAGTAAAGGGGTTGATTTTGACAAGGATTTGAGCAAAAAAAAAAAAGAGCAGATGGAGAATTATGATGAGGTGATTTGGAATGTGGAATCAGAGAAGCAAGGGAGTTCATGACAGTTTCAATTTTTTCAGTGAAACTAGGAAGTAAGATTTTCTACTGAGAGGGAATGAAGAAGTAGAGATATAGGTGACTTAAGAAAAAAATGGTATGGAGCAACTGCTATGCTGTTTGCCATAGAATCAGAGAAGGTAAAAGAACTGTCATTCAGCAATTTGGGCTCAACTGAGGCTGGACAAAAGAAATTTGTAGTGTACCCTGTGTGCACTGTTGTGGATGTTTCAGACAAGGCTGTCTTACAGATAAATGAAATGTAAATATATAAATATATATGCGTGTGTATACATATATATACACACATATATACATACCATGTATATATGTATACACATGCATATATATACATATATGTGTGTGTGTGTATATATATATATATAACATGTAAGACCCTGAAGAATAAATCAATGAAACTTATTTTTATATCTGTGTGAAGCAGATGCATAGTACCCCAAAGGAAAGTAAAACTCTTACAAAAGGAATTCAAAGTCTAATTGGCATGCATTGCATTATTATTTTCTTTTGCATTTGGCTTTTTTATATACAATAAATCACAAAGGGAACAGAACCAGACCTTCTTTCAAAATCCAAAGTACATCCTGAACAAAAAAGATACTCTTCAGCTAAGGAGATTACTACTAGGGAATTATCAAGATCAGAAAAATAATTTTTAAAAAGTTGTAAGAAAAGGCAGAATATAATTAACATTTCCATAAATGGCTATTACATAATGTCTAATTCTTCAAAAGAATATTTTTAAAAATACAACTCTCCCATTCAAGTCAAACGCTCAAAGAATATGAAGTTTTCCAAAGAGGAGATGCACACAAACAATAACTGTATGAAAAAAAATGTGCAAAATCACTAACAATCAGAGAAATGTAAATTAAAGTAACTCAAAGGTATCAACTCACACCTACAAACTATCAAATTAACAAAGATAGTTAAAGTCAATATTGGGCTTTGGGAAGGCAAGTATGCTAGTTCGTTGCTGGTAGAACTAAGCATTGGTCCAATCAATGTGAAAATCAATTGAAATTATGCAAGAAAAATTACAACTGTTCATATTTTTAGGCCTAGAGATATTATTTAATGAGATTCTACCCCAAGGAAGTTAATGTCAACAAGAAAAGCCCCTTCTGTATGAAAATATTCATAGAATCCCTGTTTGCGATAACCAAATGCCAGAAACAAGACATGTATCAAGTAACTATAGGGAATGGCAGAACATATTGTGCTGTATGAACATAATAGGATACTATTGTTCTAGAAGGAATATAAATATGAAAAATTCAGGGAAACATGGAAGACATGTGAAATAATGCAATTCAAGTCAATAAATAAGGACTAAGTGTTTGCTATGTGCAAGGTACAAGGCATTGTGCAAAGCAAAGAAAGTGAAACCAAAACAACACATAACACAACATGTGCATAAGACAACACTAATAGGCAGTGAAACTCAGGTCAAATACAAGACGAAATTGGCGGGCACCATAGTGTCAGAGTTAACACACAGCACTTCTGTTAACAGTCCTTAGATGACAGAAGTGGGAAGTCACACATTTTTTCAGTTGTAGTCACCCTATGACTAGAAAGTCCTGCTTAACTGCTATGGAGGAAACATGTCTGGGTGCTAGAAGAGAAACATCTGTTTATCAAAACAGCAATTAAAAAGGTGGTTCCCTTGCTGTGTTTATCCTAGCCTATATGCAAATTCAATCATCATAATACTTTCTCTAATGTCATTTTGAACATGCTGCTGTTGCCTGCTTCATACTATTTCCTATATCCCTTACAAATGCTGATGCTATTAGCAGTGATACTCTGGCTTAAACAACTTGAAAGTACTTTTCTTATCAGATAAATGGTTCCTTTAAACCTTTCTACTCTTGATTCATCAGGGTCAAAATATTTATCAATAGCTAGATAACTCTACTTGAAGGCATACTAACAGCTTTGCTTTTAAATATCAATGAAGAATTGGTTACACTGTCTATAACATATGAAAAAGTCCCTTCAGCCAACCCCTAACTCTAGGGGGTTCTTCTACACACCTAGATTAATAAAATAACCAATGTTTTTGTTGCTCAGTTGTTTTTCAGTCGTGTCCAAATCTTTGTGACCCCATTTGAGGTTTTCTTGGCAGAGATATTGGAGCAGTTTGCCATTTCCTTCTTCATCTTGTTTTACAGATAAGGAAACCAGGGTCACACAGCTAGTAAATGTCCGAGGCCAGATTTGATCTCAGGAAAATGAGTGTTCCTGACTCCAGGACTGGCACTCTAACCACCATGCTACCACAGCTGCTTACCACTGAACTCCTATCAATATGAGAGACTTTCCAATGATGGTGGAAAGAACTATATCTTTAATGACCTAGAGTGTATTTCAGTTTGGAGGTTCTAGCCTCACTTAAGACATTCTAAAATCAAGCTCCTTCATAACTTCTTCGTTTATATTAATGGCAAACTCAAAATTTTGAAGTCATCTCGAACTCTTCGCTCTCCTTCAATCCTCACACTCAATTACCAAATCCTTAATCTTCTTGTGCAATCAGCTGCCTACTCAAGAATCTACATGAAATCTAAGCATTACCCTTACCACCCTGTACACACATCTCTTTACCTTCCAAAGTGGTCTGATCTTGGTGGTTATGAATGGTTGCATGTGTGTGTTTTGCATGTAGGGAGTGTCAGTATGAACAGAAAACATGCTCAAATAAACCTACATATTTAAAAAAAAGAGGGTATCTACTTCTATGATTTACTCATTGCACAAGCCATAAATGACAACCAAGGAGTAGTCGCTACTTATAAAGATGCATGACAGAGAAGAACTTCTTTTTTCACTGAAATATATCTTGTTTTATCCTTTTTGTTGGACAATTCCTTTGTTTTTGTACAGGAGTTGGAAGTTGAAGAATCTATATTTGATCTAAATAAACAATGGTTTTTGCTTGGTTTTGGAACTGGAAAAAAAAAGAAATCTAAGCATTATCTTCATTTCAAAACCCTCCATAATCTGATTGTTCCTAATTTATCTCAATTCTATGACTCAGCACTATTTTTTAAATGAATTCTGCTTTAATCAAGCCATTTTCCTTATTGATTCCCTCAAATACTATGTTCACTCTGTGCCACTGGTTCTTGCTTTTTCTGTCTGCAATGTCCCAGCTTCTATTCTTTTCTTATTCCTACTTTCTGGTCACCTATTAAAGTTAAAGGTACAATCCCTTCTGAGAAACTTTCATCAATGACTCCTGACCACATCAATTTTCCCCTTCTATAAGGAAATACACCTATATCATTCCTCCATTGGCATTTTTTTTAAGTCAAAATGTTTAAAATGCTGTCAACTGGTCAATTAGCATTTATTAAGTACCTAATATATGCCAAGAATGAGTGTTGGCACAAAACAAGAGATTCTGACTTGCTCAGGTCAGGTCCCTGGATCTCTTCTATATTAGTAGGGCCAATGATTCTCTTTTAAATGGGTACTTCTCCAGAAGACAGAGAAAATATGATTCCTGGAACCAGACCCAGACACTAATTGGCAGGTTCCAAGGGATATATACAAAATCACACACTAAACAAGAGGAAGCAGTATCCTCAAACCAGGTAGGTAATGTGATTTCCAGAATCACAGAATTTGGCAAATGCTGACTATGAAGCACTGAAATATTTATTTTCAACAATAATATGGCTAGGTGTTTATTAATTTAAAAAAATTTTAAAAATAACATGGCCAACCAAAACAGAGGCAAACAGGCAGACTAGATCAGCAAATCAACAGCATTCCTGACACCGTTTTTTTATCAGCCAGTACCCATAACTTTTATGGTGACAGAAAATGTCAGGTGATTAAAATCCATGCTAACCACTTCTCTGCCTCAATCCTGCCTCTCCAAATTCATATATTTCTCATTTAAGTATGTTTTCCCATGTCCCTAAGTGCCCATCAAACATACGCGTGACATATATTAGTTGTGTAATAAGGTGAACCAGCTTATATGCAGATGAAAGGAAAATATCAGAAGGGAGGAGAAAAGTTAAATATAATTGGTAAGGCAGTCACGGAATTCTTCTGATCAGAAAACTCTGATACATTTGTATGCAATTAAGATTTTAATATTAAAGATCAAGCTATCAAAAAAATTAGAAGCAGTTTTCTCACACCTATCAGTGGGGGATATATTCTTAACCAAACAAGGGATAGAGGCAATTACAAAAGGTAAAATATATAACTTTGATTACTTGAAGCTAAAAGTTTCTGCACAGACAAAATTAGCGTACCTAGGTTAAGGGTAGCAGTTGAATGGGGGAAAAAACTTTTGTATCAAATTTATCTAATAAAAGGTTGTTACAAGATAAATAAACAATGAAATAAACAATGTGTGTATTGTTTATTTCATTGTTTATTTATCATCATTTATTTATCATTGTTTATTTATAACAATACACACACAAATGTGTGTGTGCATGTGTGTATAAAATAATTAATAGCCATTCTCCAATAGATAAGTAGTCAAAGGACACAAACAATTCTCAAAAGAAGAATGCTCCAAATCACTAATAATTAATAAGAAAAGTACAAATTAAAACAACTTTGAGGTTTCACCTCCTACCCTGTAAATTGGCAAAAGTGACCAAAAAAAAGCAAGTCAATGTTGGAAAAGTTATGAAATTATAGGTACACAAATACATTGTTGGTGAAGTTGTGAAATAGGAAAACCATTTTGTAAGCAATGTGTAATTATGCAAATTAAGTGATTAAAATGTTCATACCCCTTTGAACCAGAGCCTCTGCCACTGAGTTTCTACCCCAAGGAAGCCATCAATAAAAATAAAGTCTCCAGATACACCAAAATATTTATAGCAGCACTTTTTTGACAGAAAAGAATTGTAAACAAAGTAAGCACCCCCATCAACTAGAGAACAGCTATGAATTTAATGGAGTATTATTGTGCTATAAGAAATGATGGAAGTGATAAATACAGAGAATCATGGGAAGATCAATGTGAACTTGTGTAAAATGAAGTCAGCAGAGCCAAGAAAACAATATACACAATGACTGCAACAATGAAAGAGGAGAGAACTACACACCAAAAAAATCAAAAGTGAACACTGCAAAATTATAAAGATCAAGCATGACTTACATAAAGAGAGATCAGAGGTCACTCCTGATCCACTCCTTCGTGGAAGTGGAAGAGATACAGCTGCTGCATGCTGCATATGCTTTCGGACTTTTTCAATATATTGATTAGTTACACTGATTTTTCCTTCTCTCTTTTTTTTTTGTCTTTAAAATACATTATTTGACCTATGGGATGGCTCCCTGGGGAAAAGGAAAGAAATACTAGGGAAAACTATGATTATATAAAAAATAAAAGACATTGATAAAAACTTTATATATAAAACTATGGTTATTGAAATAATTTTAAAAAACAAGTTCAAAACTCCCAGGTTGAGAACAATGGTTTATGCTAGAGATAAAAAAGGCCTGAGATCTCTGGCAAGTGTTTTGAGGTTTCACAATACTTGGAAAAGTATTATTTAGTATTTGTTAATATAGCATCACCTTTTTCTAAATCAGTGCCTGAGAATAAGTCAAATACTTTTTTAGAGGATAAGGGTAAGCATGAACCATATAAATCATATAAAGGCACATTAAGGAGAAGGTCCAAGGGTGTCTGTAATCACATACCCCAACAGTCCTGGAGCAATTAGACCCAAAGAGGTTCAAAGAATGTATGCATCTCTTAGAGAAGAGGTAGGAAAAATTTTATTTTTTATACAGTTGTGGGGCCACCAGGGAGGGATGCAGGGGGAAAGGGGGAGAAATTGAACAATATCCACATAATTTTAAAAGCAATTTGTGAATTTTTCTTTTAAAGAAACATAAAATATTCCACTCATTAGTTTTTAAATTATTAGCAGAAAACATTACTCAACAAACTAAATAACAAAAATAGGATTAATGTATTTGTAACTCCCGGCCCAGAATACAAAGAGAGCTTAGAGTTCACATAATCTAATCCCTTCTTTTTGAAAATAAAGAAATTCAGTTTCAGAGAATCTAAATGTCTTGCCCAAGGTCACCTGCTACTTGGCCCTACAGGACAGGTGTCATAAAATTTAGGCCTCAATCAAACCTATGGCCTAGAGATTTTTCTCTCTTCTTCATTTCCCTCATGTGTCTACTTAGTGCCATGAATTAACTTAGGCATTATAAGAATTGGGCTCAACAGGTCAGTTAGTAAAGACTTCATTCTTTCTTTAAAATGATTTTTATAATATTCCCATTTATATCTGTAGTACATGTTTATTTATATGCTATCCCCAAAGTCTTAATGTAGTTTTAAGCTCTAGCTTAAATTCATACATAACAATAAGATAAAATTCATAATAAGCTAAAACTTAAAACCACACTGAGACTTTTGGGATATGTATGTGTGTATTTATATTTTTAAAAATTAGCATATACTTGTAAAAACAAACTTTTAGCAACATCGTTTGATTTACCCTAACTGATCCTTAAAAAGAAAAATAAAGCCTCATAATTTATGCAGCTATCTTTATGACCACCTAATGTTAATGGTATGATACATCTAAGGAACACCAACAATATATATAGCACTTTATTAAATGTTGAGAAAAATGATGTGGCAATTTAAATTATCCAGTTCAAGAGAGGGGAGGATATTTGAAGTCAGAGGAATTATTTTTGATTATTTCATATGAGTAAAAAACATTTCTTAATTCTTCTCAGAATCTCCTTCAGCCTGCAAATAAGCATATGATCCACCATATCCAGTTGTATGAGAAAACAAAATAGATAATCAGCTACATGTTGTAATTATACAACCTGCCCTTCTGTCCTGGTACGTGAATTTCCTTTAGCATAGATTTAATTTATTGGGTTAAATAATCACTATTGCCAGGGCAGTTACTTATTAACATTAAAATGCTCTAAGAAGACTAATTTTCAAAATTATTCATGAATATTTTTTAAATTAGCAAACCAATTATTTGGTCAGATTGTGGCAAGTCTTGAGAGGACAAGTTTAAATGGAAAGCCACCTGACGACACAGGAGGACCCTAGGCCACAAGGACTGAAAGGAAACATTGAAAAGGGTGAGATACAAAAAGGAAAGTGAAGATGTTTTAGACAATGAAACTTCAAATTTTGGCCTAGGGGATATATGGTGTAATGTGCTAAATGACCAAACATTTTAAATTAATTCTTCTCCTCATCATTTCCCACACCGCTTTCCAGACTACATCATCTCCAGATACTCAGTATTCTGCAAGATGAAATCAACACAGAAACTCACACCTCCTCTCAGATCATTTCCTCACCTCCCCACTCCTCATGACTTCATGTTCCTGTGCTGAGTAACTTCTCCCTCTCCCTCCTCCTTCTCAGTTTGTGTTCTCTCCCCCTTTAGATTGTGAGATCCTTGAGGGCAGTGACTGTCATAACTTTCTTTCTATCTCCAGCACTTAGCACAGTATCTGGCAAATAGTAGGCACTTAATAAATGTTTATTGATTGTGATTGTCTTTTGAACACTTATTTGTACACACACACACCCCCATAGTATTTCAACAAAGTTCAAATTCACTAGCTTAACCTAAAAAAAATATATAGTTAACTGCCATATGGTATTACCTACTTTATGCTGTTCCCTGCTAGAGTCAATAACAATCAACAAAAGGTACTTCCTTAAAAATATTACAAGTTCACAGTTAGGTAAATAATATTTTCCTCTTGAGTTGTCACAAATGAGAAATATTCATTGAAAGAGAAAGCTTATTAATATTATTTATATCTAAAATAAGAATCATGCAGTAGTATTATTTTAGAAGATTATCTTCCCATTTCAGGTAAAACCCTTGACTCATCAGCTTGTAAAAACTTTAGCTATACTTGTTTATTCATATTTATATGCTTGTGGTATATCAAAAGACATACAACAACCATGATAATATATTTAAAATGGCAATGTACTAGGTATTTCATAGAAAATGAAAACAAATTGACAAGGTCTAAACATATTCCATTCAATTCAACAAATATTTAATAAACACCTACTGTGCTAGGCATTGTAGTCAGAATTTGGGATATAGAGATGACAAAAATTGCTCCCTGCTCCCACAGACTTTATAAGCAAATGTGGAGAAATTTGCATCATTAAAACAAATATGACATAAGGTAGAATGCAAAAGACAGCTGTAAGAAAAGTTGAGAAATGACTTCCAGCTGGAAGAAATTAGGGCAAACTTCAAGGCGGAGGCAGCATTTGAGCTGGGTCTCAAAGGAAGAGGCTATCAAAAGAGAGGGTTTTCTAAGAGTGGGGGATGGCCAGGCTGTGCAAAGCACAAAGAAAGAAGAAAACAGGAGGGATAAGAGAGCAGATCTACTACTCTAGCTGAAATAGAACAAGAAGTCCACCAAGGGCAGAAGTCTGAAATAAGACTCGCATTTTGCACTCGTTTTTCTTTTCCTCATCCTTCTTTAGTTTCCACATCCTGTCTATTCTACCTCCACAACATAGCTTTCATCTGTCCCTTTCTCCCTCCTCACACAGTCAGCACCTCAATTCAGGCCCTCATTACTACTCACTTGAATATAATAGGTTCCTAAATGAGTTCCCTGCCTTCAGTCTCATTCTTCCTTGATTTAGCCTTCAAACAACTACCAAATTAATCTTCCTAAAGCACAGGTGTGACTATGTCATTCTCTTGCTCAAAAATCTTCAGTGCGTCCCTAACATACCTGGAATAAAATGCAAACTCCTTAGCCTGGCATTTGGACCACTCAAAAAAGATGGCTTCAACCTCCTTTTCCAGCTTCATTTCACTTTACTTTCATGCATTCTGTGGTCCAACCAAAAGAGTTGTTTCTTGTTTCTTGAACTAAACATGCCATCTTCACCATTATAATTCCTACACGCTCTCCACCATCCTCATCATTTCCTTTCACAATTCCTTTAAAACTGCTCAGGTCTTAGGTCTCAGGTGCTACCTCTTTCAGAAAACCTTTCATGATCCTTCCAGCTAAAAATGTTCTCCCCTCAAATGTTTTCTAAAAACTTTGTGCACTTCCATCATCATTATCGCTTTCCCTCCCTCCCTCTTCTCCATGATTTATTCATAGTGGATACCTATACTACTTCACTAGATTAGTCACCTCTTGAGAAAAAAATGGGGTACCTCATAAGGTGCTCTAAGGTAGGATCCTGTCACCATCTTGATTAACTTGTATTAGCTGCTAATAGGAGCAAATTTCTCCTTCAAAGACAATACTTCTAAATTCACTGGTTTTCCATTCTCTTCTTCTCCAGCAATGAAGCTTTGTCCATTTTGTCTACTTTTGCCCTATACACAACAGATGGAGATGGGGTATGTCCCTGTGATTTCTCTTGTATGGAGAACCCCAAATAAGGAAACTCTGTCTCCCAACACAGGTCAACAACTTCTATATAATCTGCAGTCTTAAAAAATTTCCTAAAGCAGATGTGCACAGATTAAAATGTAATACGAAGACATCTGGCAAGAGTTCCTATTTGAGTTTGACATCACAGGCCTAAAGCATTGAGAGGTTGTGACTTCTTGGGGGTCACAGAGCTAGTAGAGGTAAGATGTGGGGCTAGAACACATACCTTCCTACATCCAAATCTAGTTCTTTATTGCCTCTCCTTCTCCTCTCTGGGGTTTACTGGCTAGATTTCTTTCTCAAAGACCAAGCCTCAAACCCAATTCACTCTTGAGCTCGTGGACTGGACAATAGGTCCCTGCCCAAGCACCATTTAATGGCTATTTTTTGGTCTCTCCTGGCTCAGAGTGCATGTAGATAGTAACTGTTTCTCTTTTGGCCAGCAACCCTGAGGGCCTTCCCCTCCCAGTTTGATTTTTTTTTTAATTAAAGCGGCCATCCTTGACTCACTTCTTAAAGAGGCCTATTCACTTAATGGGCATAACCTCATGAAAAGACCTTAGCTTAAAAGAGCATCCTGGGCCATCTCCAGTCATCTTGATGAATATCTGGCCACTCGACCCAGATGGCTCTGGGGGACAAAGTGAGGCTGGTGATCTTGCATAGCCCTCCCTCACTCAAATCAAAGTCAATTGCAAATCACGTCATCATCTTCCTGATGTCATGGTCCTCCTTGGAGAATGAAGGTCAAACACAACAACCACCTTTATCCCCTACACCATGCTAGCTCTCACATGCAGAATTAAAATATTTTAGATTATAAATTCCATGAGGATAGTAACCATGTCTTTAATTTTTTTTTTAGCTCCCCAAGAACATAGTATATAGTTAAATGCTGAATGAATGAAACTATGATAGGCTCATCAGTCATTTTGGTTTACAACATTAAACACAAATGCATATTTGTTTATATATATGTGTGTGTGTATATATATATATATATATAGTATACTTGAGGTAATTGACAGATACAGTCTCATGCTTTGTTCTGTTTTCTGGACACAAGTTTAAAAGGAGACAACTTTTCACCTATTCAGAGAATTGCACTGTATTGTTTAAAAGATTAAAAATTTTTTTTTTTTTGGAAAAGGAGTCCCTTTAAAAATTAGTATCAGGTTTAGAAGTTAGTTGGAAACCTGCCAGAAGTGTTCATACTAAGACTCTACAGATTCAAATAATTACATACCTACCAGTCAAATACCAGATGGGATGAAGAAGTTCTTTCCCTGGAGAGGGAAAAATGACTCCTTTTTTCATCAAACATGTATCACTAAGGGATTTACATTTATTAGGCAAGCATGGTGTGGCTATCATCTTTACTTCTATCTTTTGCCAAACTATGAAGAACAAAAGCCAATACTCCTCTTCTGGAACAGGACAGAGGACTGAGGAATTAGAGATCCTAGCTCTAACTCGAAGAGTTACAATGGAGACAGCAAAAGGTTCTTAGTTAAAGCCCACTGGATGAAGTTTCTCTTACAAATATTGTGCTCAAGTGCATACAGACTTTTATCACCATCTTTTCTCTTCTCTCACACTGCCCATTTTTGCCCAGTTCCCAACAGGTCAACATGCACAACTAATTCTACAATCTACTAGATTATGAATATCATGGAAGGTGGAACATACTTTTATTTATCTTTGCATTTCCCCTAAATTTAGCATGGTGCTTTGCAAAAAAAACTCAGTAGATTATTGTTAAATGAAAGATTATTATCTTTTTAACTCCTTCAGAATTAAGCATAACTTTTAGCACTTTGAAAAGGATTGATGAATGAAAGATTACAGGTATTTTTACACCTGGTGAAGTTGGCTGGAGATCTTAAAGCCATTGCCAAACTTTAGATGAGCCAAAGTAGATCTAAGAAGAATTGTTCTGCAATAGCTCAGAAATGTTATTTGGGTTACATAAAACAGGGTCACTGATAAATGTATCAATTATACTGAGGTGTTTGTATTCTTTTAATCCTTGCTCTTCCTCTAACTGTATTCTACCCTTTGTGTGTTCAGAAGTCCTTGTAATGCTTTAAGCTATAAGAACTTAAACTATTAAATTAATATTTTAAGTTACTAAAACTTCACTTAGAGTCTTGGAACACTTGTACAGTAGCTGTATGTTGTTACGTTTATTGTTACAGAAAGAAAATATAATTAAGTGGCAAGGTTATGATGATTCATATTCTCAGTTAAACATGTAAAGCCTCATCATTTAAGTCATAGCCTAGACCCTATAGTCACATATAGTTGCAGCTTACTTAAATTAGGTGAAAATAAATTTTTGTGCTGTTTAGACTCATAAATCCAAGCATAAAAGTAATGATAAACAAGCTTTATCACCGAATAATCAGTTTTTGGTGCTTCCTATTATCACTTGGCACATATACCAAAGATCTCTTCTTAAAAGGTCTGAATAGGGATTATTAACCTAGAGTCCATGAATTCATTTTTTAAAATATTTTGATAATTTTATTTTAATATAATTGGTTTCCTTTGTAATCATATATTTTATTTTATACACTTAAAACATTATTCTGAGAAAAAGGTCTATAAGCTTTAGTCTGCCAAAGGGATCCATGACACAAAAAAAGGTTTAAAAACTCTGGTCTAGACCCTTGGGCTCACTTTTCCCTTGTTACTCCATCCTACTTTTACCCCCAGGATCAGACTAAGCTCTTCTTCAACCTCTTAGATTTGTAAAGGAGTGGAATCTTTACCTGTTTAGATTATAGGCTGATCCTCTTTGGCTCTATGCCAAAACATCCATCACTATCCTGATGAGATAGTGATTAGAGAAGGGAAAAAAATGCGCCCATCAATCCATAATCATTTTGAGGAAAGAAGAATCCTTGGATCATGGTTCTAGAGCTAAAAGACATGTTAGAGGCCATCTCATTCAACCTCCTATTTTTTCATGTTTTTACAAGTACTTCACACTATAAATATCAACTATTATAATGTTGTGTGATTTTGCCCTAATTTAAGCTCTCTTCTTACTGGAAACAACAATAGGACTATAATAGGGCATGTTATGGAAAGGCACTCAAGTAGCCTGTGTTTGCATATTTTAATGAAGATGTATAAATCAGGCCTATTTCCCCCCTATGTCCTCCCAGTGCCATTCATCCGGCTTATTATGGAATCAAAGATAGGGAACCTGAACTAGTCCTCTTCTTTACCCTTTTAGTTTCCCATTAGCCACCACTTCCTCTGGCCAGCCTTTCTAGCCACAGGTCTTTCAAATAAATCCTATGACTGTACTATTGCCATAGAGCCCTGCACTGTCTATCCTTTCCATAGCTCGAATTTAAATGTTAAGCTAGTTCTTCAGAGCCATGTCACATTGTTTTAAATCATCTGTAAAATGACTATGCTGGGGCAGCTGTATTAAAATGGCATTTGGGCTGGTGCCGGGGCAGTCTTCCCGCAATGCTCTACTAGCTTCCTAATTTTCTCTGACACCCAGGCCACGGAAGTAAGGGCACAGTACACATAGCAGTGTTACTGGAGAAGCCAGAGGATGGCCAATCTGGTAAGTAATGGGGGACCAGAAAGATGCCACATGAGGCCAACTAGACTGCAAAAAGGAAGACATTTAGTCTGAAAAACAATGAAGTTGAAGGTTTACTTACTTAGGGAGAAAAAGTAGGAGGCATGTAGATAGAAGCGAGCCGGGTAGTAATGAGAGCAAAGAAACTGAATACTAGAACTCAGTTTTTTCCTGTTAAGTACAAGAAACAGATGGAAGCAAGGAAGAAACAGAGAGCGTAGCACGGATTCATTTGTGCTCTACAGTGCCCAGGAGGACACACAAAGGATCTCTGCAATCAACAACTAACAAGTGGTGTTGTGCAAATCACTTCAAAGTAAAATGGAGGTAGCAATTTTTCTGCAGCAGGAAGTGGAGGCAGTGAAGAAGTGTCGAGAGGATACTGTCATTTCTTTGGTGTGGTAAACTCCCAGCAAGGGAAATCCCCTTTATCAACGCAGACTGGCAACTGTTCTACAACTTACAATGAAAGAATCCCTGGGGCATTAAAAGGTTAAATCAGTCAATAAGTCCATTTATTAAACACTATGTGCCAGACCCTGTGCTTGCTACTGGGGACACGTGAAAGGCACAAAATATGGTCCCTGCCCTCAAGAAGCACACACTCTAATAGAAGATACACCATGTCCATACAATATATTCAGAGTAGATGGAAGGCAGCCTCAGAAGGAAGGCACTTGGTAGGGTGGCTGGGAGGAGGAAGGACCAAGAAAGTCCTCCTGCAGAAGGCAGGGAATGTGGAACATGAAATTCATCTTGAGTGATTTGCTCAGGGTCACATGGCCAGTATATCTCAGAGGTGAAACCTGAACCCAGGTCTTTCTGAGGTCAGCTTCATCTCATCCAGTAATCTACTGGACTATGCTTCCTATCAGAATCCCTGTGATTTCTGAAGGCAATCTAGGCTAAACCTTTCTGGATCTTAGGACCCAGAAATCAAAGGGCGCTTATAGATCAACTAGCTTAACAACCTTATTTTACAGATAAAGTCCCAGAGATGTTTCCTAGGATCACAGAGTAAGTAGCTGAGTCAGAATTAAACCCAAATCTGTGATTCCAAATCCAAGTCTTTCCACTAAACCATGCTGGAAGAGTAATGATTTTCTGAAATTGTGCACAATGAGTGTCCTATCATATATGATATATATGTACAAATGCTGAGATCTCTGTTTATGTCTTCTCACCAAAAACAATCTTACCTTTGGAATCCAATAACAAGCAGGGCTCAATCTGTAGAGTTTTCGTTTGTGGAAACTCTGAAGTGGCCTTGTTCGGGCTGCTGTGCTCATGAGAGTCAAGGATGGAGATCTCAGTCTTGTTCTGTCTTTTCTCCTTTTCTTAATGTGCTTCTGGTTAAGTAACCAGCTACTGGAGGAAGAGAGCTCATCTAAATTCTCTGAAGCACTGAAATGCCATGAAATAATTGGGGAAAAAATCAGACAAAAAGGAAAAAGAAAACTAAATTTAAATTGCCTTAACTCTATTACAATTGCAGAAAACTAATCCTAGTTAATCCTGTTATGATGGTTAGTGGTAGAATGGAGAGAAAATAATTAGGAATTAAAAAATTCCAATTTCACTCCTACTACTGACATGTTGTTGTTATAAAAATCATTTACACTTCTTTTCTTCTCCTGTAAAATAAATATTTATCTAGACCAAATAATTATTATATGACTTACAGTAACAAGATTTTTAAAAAATGACTAATGATGGAAATGGGCATCTCTACCTCTTTTTATTTGCTATAATGTGTCAGCCATTCAACAATCATACTTCAAGCACTTACTATGTACCTGGCACTGTGGTAAGTGCTGAGGATACAAAGAAAAGCAAATTACATCTCAAAAATATCAAAGAAAGAAGAAAAGGACCCATACTGCAAAAAAATATTCATAGCTGATTTTTTGTAATAACAAAGAATTATAAACTAAGTAAAGCGGTGCTCATCCACTGGAGAATGGTTGAACAAATTATGGTATATAATATTCCTATGGTATAGGAATATTATTGTGCCATAAGAAATGATGAAAGGGATACTTTTAGAAAAACCTGGGAAGATTTGTATGAATTGATGTAAAGCAATGTAATTGAAGTGAGCAGAACCAGGAGAATAATTTATGTAATATCAACCACACTGTAAAAATAAACTACAATTGAAAGCTCAATCTGATCAATGCAATGACTATTCATGGTTCTAGAGAACTATGATGAAGCTACCCACCTTCTGACAGTTGTGATATTTTTTCTAATGGGGAGGAGAAAATAAATTTTCACTATTAAAAAAAGTGAATTTAAATTTTTTTAAAGGGCTAAAAAAGTTTCCGCTCTTGAGGAATATACCTCATAACGGGGAAGACAAATAACTAGATACATATAAAGATGCATATATTTAACTACCTACATATGGTAATCTGAAAGGAGAAGATATTAAAAGCTTAGGAATGATGAAAAGCCTACTGAAAAAGGTGGGATTTGAGCTGAGTCTTATAGGAAGTAAAAGACTTCTTACAGGTGGAGGGGAAGGAGCAAAGCATTCCAAGGTTGGAGGACAACCAGTGCAAAAGAAGGGAGACAGGAGATGGACTGTTGTGTTCAAGGGAACTGCCAGTAGGTCAGTGCAGCTGAGTCACACGGTTGATGGAAGACAGTAATGTGTAAGAAAACTAAAAAAAGTAGGAAGGGGTCAGGATGTGAAGGCCAAACAGAAGGCTTCATATATGATCCAGAGATAACAGGAACCACTGGAGCTCACTGAGCAAGGGTGCAACACTGTTGGACACACACTAGAAAAAAATCACCTTGGTAGCTGAGTAGTGGATGGACTGAAGTGGAAACAGACTTGAGGCAGGGAGACCAGTGAGAAAGCCACTGTAACAATCTTAGCAAGAGGCAATAAGGGTCTAAACTAGTGGGGTGGCTGTGTAACTGGAGAGAAAGGGATATATAAATGAGATGCAGTAAAGGTAAAAACTGAAAAGATTGTGCAACAGATTGGTTAAGAGATATGAGAGTGAGCATTTAAGGATAACACTGAAGGTAGGAGTCAAGGTAACTAGAAGGATGGTGGCACCCTTGACAGTAATAGGAAAGTTCTGAAAAGGGTAAGATTTAGAGGGAAAGAAAATGAGTTCTGTTTTGGAGTTCTGTTTGAGTTGGAGATGATTACGGCACATTCATTAAGCTAGTTGGTGATGCATGGGAACCATATACATAGAGATGATAATGGAACCTCTGGGAGCTGATGAGGTCACCAAGCGAGATAGAATACAAGGAAAAGAGAAGAGGGCCCAAGACAGAAACTTGGGGGGACATCCACAACTAATAAATGTCACAAGGATGAAAAATTAGCTAAAGAGATTGGAGTGGTCAGCTAGACAAGAGGAGAGCCAGTAAACAGCAAGGGTCACGAAAACTTGGAGAAGACAGTATTCGAGAGGATGGAGCTTAGCCACAAAAGGTAGAAGAGGCATAGGATAATGACTATTAAAGATGGGAGGAAGAAATGTGGAGATTTTTAAGGAGGTGGTGGCAGCATGGAGGGAGATGGTAGGCACTACCTTCACA
Source organism: Vombatus ursinus (assembly GCF_900497805.2). NCBI lineage: Eukaryota > Metazoa > Chordata > Mammalia > Diprotodontia > Vombatidae > Vombatus > Vombatus ursinus. The sequence continues at coordinate 15,350,543 of NW_020954580.1, read as the reverse complement.
AATGAAGCCTTTTGTGATCTGCTCAACTGCTAGTGTTTTCCCCCCAAAATGACTTTGTATTTATTTTGTATTAATCTTCTCTAGGTTTATATATGTATATGTTGTTTCCCCATTAGAATGTAAACTTCTTGAGGAGAGGGACTGTCATTTTTGCCTTTGTATTGTCAGCAATGATCACAGTGCTTGGCACATGATGGGCATTTTTAAAATGCTTATTGATTTATTGGACAATAAATTGGATAATAAACTCCATTAACTCTATAACCTCTAAGTCAAATAGAAACTCTTAGTTTGGCATTTACAGCCTTTCACAACTTGACCCCAACCTACCTTTACAGCCTCTATATGTTTCTCCCCTTCACACACTCTTATTATCCAGCCAAACTGGCCTTTTTGACATTCTTCTTAAAGGGAATTCTACTTCCTACCACCATGTTTTTCCACAGGCCTAGAATAATCTTCCTCCTCACCTCTGCCTCTTAAAATCCTTAGTTCACTTCAAAACTAGCTCAAGTACCACCTACATAAAACCTTTCCTGATCTCTCTAGCCACTGTTTCTCTCCATTCCCCTACCCCCAAATTACTTATTTTGTATATATTTTCTATGTATGTATGTATATATAAATGTACATACATTTATTACATACATGCATATACACATATACAATATACCTAGGAATCATTCTAGAATCAGGTATCTATGTGCAATCAGACCATCAACTGGTTAAAACCCATTGATACTAGATTAGAAGAATGAAAATATGTGAGAGGTCACTTCTAGCTTTGGAATTATGATCTTATGAATCTAGAAGAACAGTATATGAAATTATAGAAGTTCTGCTCTGACTAGCTTAACTAAATATGCAAAGGGTCATCACCAGGAAATTGGCCACTTGGTAATGATTTCTTTGGCCATGGCATCCCATGAAAGGAATCTTGTGTAATCCCTTTCCACTTTTGCAGTGGTGTAAAAGGAAGTAGAGAGTGCTAAAAATCAGTTTCTAGACCATTTATATAAGATTTACTTAGCTGGTAAACTCTAAACATGAGCTCCCTATCCAGTGACCAACAAGCTTAAAATTATTAGAGGATATGAACTATATCAATTTCAACATTCTCAGTGTAAGTGAACTCAGAAGACAGAGAAGGAAGGTATAGCTAAATAGAGGGCTCAAAGTTTCTCTTAGGAAAAATAAATAAATAAAAGTGTGGGAGTTTATTTTACCATTTTTCCAAAGACAACAAGAATCATCATTTCATGGGGAATCTGGTTATCCTGTATTGCAGTACTCATAAGAATTTGCAAAAAGGTCACTGTGAAAACACGTGTAAACTTATAAGCCAACATTTGTTAAAGAGCATAAAGAGGTAAAGAAATTATACAAAGAGCTTTCTAAAACTCTCCAAATGAAATCAAAACATATTTTTATATTTGGTAACTTCAATGCAAAGGTGGGAGTTGGTGAGGGTAGTAAAAATATGGTTCAAGAGTAAGAAATAAGAGAAGCCAAAGACCTTAGCCTACACAGAAATCTCACACCTAACCATTAGGAATATTTTCTTCGAGAAAACTTCTCCCTGAAATAAAGGTCTATTTTTTTTGAATATCAATATTTTTCTGGTATTGTATGCTTATAAGTCATGGAATACTATAGTTTCAAAACACCTGAAATTAAGGATCTCCCAAAGTGCAATGGAAAGGTAGGTGCAACGTGTTGTAGCTTTACATTACAAACAAGGGAATACGAAGGAGAAAGGGTATGTGTAGAGTATGATCAAAGAAATGTATGATAAGAAAAAGAAGATAGGCTGGTTTCATGGAGAGGATGAAGAAGACCTGGTGGACATTCTACATGATGCACTAGCATCTTCATAATGTCAATAGAAAGTAAAAAACAAAAAAGCCTCACAGCATACTGGTTGGATTGTCTGTGACAAACTGAGGGAAGGATATTAATAAGAGTTATATAGGAAGGATAAGCATGAATGGGCTGACATCTATATTGCTTGAGGGAAACCATCCATGAAACCACAGATTATCTGTATAAATGAATACTGAGACTGCATAAATGAGTTTTGAAAAGATTTAATTGATTCTGTATTATTTTTATTGATCCTATTTATGCTTAATTGTTTGGTTCTGTAACTGCCTAAGTCATGGTTCTTTGTCTCTGAACTTAGTGCAGAAATTGAACTGGCCTGTAATGAGTTAGGTTCAGAAGTCCAGCTCTTCTGCTATCACTTTTCTATTCTTGCCTCAAGGAATTCTACTGTCCTTAGCAGATGCAGATGGACATCAGGGAGTTGGGTCTAGTATCTTTACACCACACCAAACTATCCTTCAAGGATGTCCAGTTTGCTATCCAAAGAAGTCTGGCACACTACCTTTTAACCTTGCAGATGGACTCAAACAATTAACCCGTCTTAGTCACAGGACAGAAGGAGAGGTGCCATTGCTAGCCCCTCATTTCTAACTTCCAACCTATCATATTGTTTCCCATGCCTCAGCTATGCAGCCAATCATGTTGTCCTCAACCCCATGATATTACTTACTCTGCTCTATTCTTTGTTCTAACCTTATAAAAATTATTTAAGTCTTCATCTTGGGGTCTTTGGCTTAAAAGTGAAGAAGAGCCATTGATCCATTCTTATTGGAAGGTTCATATCCTGTTTTAAAAAAAAATCTTATCTTGCTTGGAGAAAACGTGCCTCAGTTTAACTTTGTCAAATTTTACTCATAACAGTTTGAATGCTTAAGTCTCAAGTTAGACTGAACTTGATGGCATCTAAAAGATGCAGTCAAAAGTATAAAGAACAGCTCTGCAGTACTGTGCTTAGTTCTGAATGACCACTTGTTGGGTTATATTGAAAAGGAGAATCTTGGTTGGGAATTTATTGTTGTTGTTGAGTTGTTTCAATCAAGTCCAACTCTTCATGACTCCATTTGGGGTTTTCTTGACAGATAGAGTGGTTTGCCATTTCCTTCTCCAACTCATTTACTGAGTCAAACAGGGTCAAGTGACTTGCCTAGAGTTATACATCTCATACGTGTCTGAAGATGGATTTGAACTCAGGAAGCCAAATCTTCCTGATTCCAGGCCCAGTACTCCATCCGCTATGCCAATCAGATGCCAGGAATAGGTTGGACAAATGGCCTGAGATCCCTTCAAACTCAGATTCCGTGAAGTGTTTTTTTGTAACTCTCTAGTGCAGCATGCCATTACTCAATCTGGTGTGGGGCAAGGCTTAGGTTGGTTTGCCTCCCTGCAGATGATGAAACAGAAACAGAAAATTCGGGGGGGAAACATCCTAAGGACTAAAGCCACTGATTCAGCCACTTTTATTTATCTCAGCTTTAATAGCCAGGCAGGACCACTACCCTTTGGGGAAACTAAACAGACTTCATTGCATCACTGAAGGAGCAGCCAAGTTAACAAAAGTACATTATGGATGCAAAAGGTCTTGGGACATGGAGATGGAAACTGATGTCTGGCCCTGTCTGCACCTGCTGATGCAGAGTCTGGGAGAAATACCCAAATATCTAATGGTTCCTTCTTTCAATAGTGCAGAAACTACATCTCTTTATGTATTAATTTGTCTTTGTTCAGCTTCCTGAAGAGCTAAGAGACTAGAGCTGTAAGCCACCAAGCACTGAACTGCGGGGTTGTCTTTCTTGCTACTTAGACGTGGGATGGGGTGGAAGAGTGATGTGCAGGAAGGAGGGCTAGAGCAGAATTTACTGAAAGCTGTGGTCTGATATATGTGCAGTTAATGCTCTGATACTGGCATACTTATGTTTTCTTTTACTACTCATTAAATATTTTCTCAAGTTATAACTCTTAATAGACATAATTTGATAAAAATATAGGTCTGGGAATGAAGAGAAGCAGATATGTAGATGGGGTATCAGTCAAGAGATCTGATTAGTTTACACACAAACATATTTCTAAACTACCATTAGAACCCAGTTTTATCAGAATGAGGAGCTAAGGCAATGGATGATTGGCAACTGGCTATCCTTTGGGGTATGAGACAAACAGGCAGCTTGGCTAACATCCAAAGTGGGTATATTTTATACTTGTATACATTCAATATATAGGAATATTTGTTAGAACACTATTATTTATGTGGGAAAATTGGGACACTAATGCATTGCTGGCGGCATTGTGAACTGATCCAACCATTTTGAAGAGCAATTTGGAACTATGACTAAAGGGCAAACAAACTGTGCATACCATTTGATCCAGCAATACCACAACTAGATCTGTATCCAAAGAGATCACAAAAAGGGAAAAGGACCTACATGTACAAAAATGTTTATAGCTGCTCTTTTTGTGGTGGCAAAGAATTGGAAATTGAGGGAATGCCCATCAACTGGGGAGTGTCTGAACAAGTTGTGCCATAAAAATGTAATGGAATACTATTGTGCTATAAGAAAAAGATGAGCAGGTGGATTTCAGAAAAACCTGGAAAGATTTACATGACCTAATGCTGAGTGAAGTGAGAACCAGGAGAACGCTGCACACAGTAACAGCAACATTGTGCAATGATCAACTATGATAGACTTAGCTCTTCTCAGCAACACAATGATCCAAGAAAATTCCAAAAGACTTATGACGGAAAATAGAAGCTCTGAGAGATTCAATGACTTGCTCAAGGTCACAAAATGAGCACTTTACCAGAAAGAGGACTTAAACCAAGTCTTCCTGATTCCAAATGAAGCATTCTATCCACTAAATGATGTAGCCTCTAGATCAATATCCTACATCTATAATCATAAGATCTATATTCAGGGCCACCAAATAAAACAAATTTACAGATTTTCTATTCATGGTTGGGTTAGGTGTCCAAGATTGTTTTCCATCACCTAACAAGGAAGATAACATCACTTGCAATATTTTCAGTTCCTAAGGTGACTGACAATGATTGATTTTGGCCATATACAAACCATATTCATTTCAATGAGACTGATTTGGCATATAAACTACACTAATCAACAGAGAAAGGAAATTACTGAACACACAAACACAAACACACACACACACACACACACAGAGTTCCTTAACCTACAGCAAGAATCAAAAAAAGCTAAACAAGAGGTAGGAAACGGACCTACGGATGGCCAAAGAATGTTTATATTGTCTTAGGAACCATATTCAACATTTCAAACTTTAATCTTACATTTAGTTTTTTTTTTAATGGTTTGTAATAGAAGAATCATAATTTCACAATAAAATCATAATAGCATCATAGATTACCATGCTTAATCTATCATAGATTAGTTTATTATTCCATCTCTGTGCTTGGAAAATTTATAATGTAAAACAATCAACAATGACAGACATAAGCATATGTATAATTATAAAAACATTAAACAAAATAAAATACATTGCTTTTAATGAAAATAAGTTTCAAAGTTTAACTGAGATTTCTGACACATTAAACCTTACTCAAATAAGCAAATAGTTATGTCTCATATGAAATAATAATCTTAAGTAGAAATAACAGAAATAACAATCTGATTAATTCATTGGAACTTCATGTTTATTTCATGTTGTGTCTGAAAACACTTTAAACCCCCAAAAAAAAGATAAAGTCAGACATTATTTCAAAGTTTAAAACTTCATTTATTTGGAAGTAATAGAAGTCAAAAGGAAGAAGTCAGTTACAATATTTTCACTGATTTTAGAACATAAATCCTAACCATATTTACTCTTTGCTATGGTAAAAATAAGTTATACAATGCTTTTTTTTGTTACGAACCTTAATATCCTCAGGCACTTAACCCTTAGACCCTGACACTAGCATTATTCTAACCAAAAAACTTTTTGACAGTTTTCTGGTGCCTGTTACATAAGGACTATGAGATATAAGATCAGTCAAAAAGAATACTAATGGTTTGATAAAAAAAAAAAACTATGATCAAGCAAATTTACTTTAAAAAGCACTGATCTTATATATATATATATCTATCTCACAAAACAAATAAAAAATTTAATTCTACAGTCCTTGGCTGTCTATGAACATATATATACATATATATAATTACTATTTGAGAATTATATAGTACATGTTATTAAAAAGTATAAACTGTATAATATTAAATTGTATATATGTAAATATGTGCTTATATGCTAATCTTATGCTATAATATAAAATAGATTTAATGAATTAGACTAGATGCAAAATAATACTCATTGACAGAGAGGTCACATCTAGCAATCTCAACTATCTACAACATGGCTGAGAACCTGTAAGAAAAACTTCTGAGGCCAAAATGAATTCCAAAAAAACCATTCACTTTATTAATTTACTAATCAGCAAAGGCCTCAAGGCTTCGTATTAACACAGTCCATTTTTCATAGTCGGTCAGTGAGTATTTTATTAAGCACTATCTGTCAGGGACTGTGATAAGCACTAGGGATACAAAGAAAAGCAAAAGGCAGTGCTTGCCCCATGATCTAATGGGGGAGACAACAAGCAAACAAATATATACAAGCAAGCTATGTACAGAATAAATGAGAAATAATTAACAGAAGAATTATACTAGAATTAAGGGGGATTACGAAAGGTTTCCTGTAGAACATGTGATTTTAGTTGGGACTTAAAGAAAGTAAGCGAAGCCAGGAGGGGAAGATGAGTAGAGAAAGCATTCCAGGCATGAGGGACAAGAGTGGTGGTAGTATTAAAGAAGAGGAGGGGGCATATTCTAGAGATGTGGCAAAAGTAAAATCATCTGGCCTTGGGAACAGCTTAGACAGTGATGAGTCAAGGATGACACTTAGATTGGGAGCCTGAGGGACAGAAAGACTGGTGCTACCAGGGAAGTTTGGAGGGAGTAGGATTTCGGGGGGGAAAATAGCAAATTCAGTTTTGGACATGTTGAGTATAAGATATCTAATGGACATTAGATATTAGAGTTCAATGTCTAAAAGTCAGACAGAGATGGAAGCCTGGAGGTCATCAAAGAGCTTAGGAAAGAACAGGTAAATCTGAGAATCATCAGAATAGAGATAACTAAAACAATGGGAATTGATGAGATTCCCAAGTGAAGTAGCATAGAGAGAGAGAAGACAGAGGAGTGGTCAGATAGTCAAGAGAAAAATCTAAGGAGTGAGTGTAATCAAGTGTCAAAAGCTGCAAAGAGGTCAAGAAGGATGAGGACTGAGGAAAGGCCATTGATCTTTGCAATTAAGAGATCATTGGTAACTTTGGAGAGAGTGATTTTAGTGGAATGAAGTCAGAAGTTGACTGTAGAGTTAGGAGAGAGAAGAGAAGTGGAAGCCAACCATTGTAGACAGCATTCTCAGGTTGTTTAGCCACAAATGGCAGAAGAGATATGCAACAAGGGTTAGCAGGGACTGAGGGATCAAGGCAGGGATTTTTGAGGATGAGGGAGACAAGAACATGATTATAAGCAGGAGGGAAGCAGGTGATAAGGAGAGATTGATAATAAGTGAGAGAATGCATCTTATTTTAGACACAATTTTAACACAGCAACAACAGCAAAAAGTGTTAACTTGGCAGTGAGAAAAACAGAACAACGTTAAAAAACAAAAACAACTCAAAAAGCATGGCTGTTTGTACCATTTAATACTGAAGTATTAGGGCTGTTTTGTCTTACACTGTATTCCAATAACTGATGTTCATAATGATTACCCCGAGTCACCAAAGCAAGGTTAAATTATATTTAATATATAAAAGAAGAAATATATTTTTAAAATTCCATTTAAGAATAATGAACATTTAAAAAAAGTTTTGGCATTTAAGATGTTATGGCTTCAATTAAAGGGGAAAAAGCACTTATAGGAAACAGCTTATGCTTAATAAATACCTGTTGACTAATCACTATTCAAATCTCTCGTCATAATTTCACTCTTCCAAAGTTACACTTTTTGGAGACAGAACCAAAAAAGTGGAGTAGAGGGAGCATTCAAGCCAAACTATCCCAACATTTCCCTCCAAACAATTTCACCAATTAAAGGAAGCAGTGGTCAGAAGCCAAAAAAAAAAAAAAAAAGATTTTTGAGAAGGGAAAAGATAAGAAAAAGAGAGAGAGAAAGAAGGATGAATAGAAGAAAATAGGATGGAAGAAAATCCACAGTTAGCAATCATAACTTTTAATATGAATAGGATGAACTCATCCTTCAAAACGGAAGCAGGCAGCATAACAAATTCAACCAGAATTCAACAATGTGTTGTTTACAAGAAACACACTTGAAACAAAAACACAGGAGTTAAAATAAGGGGCTAGAGCAGAAACCATTATGCTTCAACCAAAGTAAAAAAGATAGAGATAGCAATCATGATCTCAAAGTAAAAGCAAAAACAGTCATAACTAAAGTAGATAAGGAAAATACATTTTGCTAACAGGCACTACAAAAATAATATCAACTTTAAACATATATGCACCAACTGGCAAAGCTTACAAATTGTTAAAGGAAAGCTTAAATGAATCACAGGAAGAAATAGAAAGTAAAACTATACTAGGAGGCGACCTTAATTTATCCTTCTCAAAACTAGATAAATATAACTATAAAATAAATAAGAAAGAAGTTAAGATGAATAAAATTTTAGAAAAGTTAGACATAACAGACCTCTGGAAAAAAGTGAATGGGAATAAATAGAAGCATACCTTGTTCTCAGCTATACATGGCACCATAATAAAAAATGACTACATTTTAGGACATATAAACCCCACAAACAGATGCAGAAAAGGAGAAATAATAAATGTACCCATTTCAGACCACAACGCAATAAATATTACATTCAGCAAAGAGTCTGGGAAACATTTAAAATTAATTATAAACTAAATAATCCAATGCTAAAGAACAAGTGGGTCAAAGAACAAATCATAGAATCAATAATTTTATTAAAGATAATAATAACAAAATTAATTCCAATACTATTTAAACTTTTTGGGAAAATGGGCAAAGGAGTCCTGCCAAAATCCTTTCATGACACAAATATGGTGCTGATACCTAAACCAGGAGGAGCAAAAACAGAAAAAGAAAATTATAAACCAATTTCTCTAATGAATATTGTACAAAAAATTTAAATACTAGCAAGGAGAACAAAGCACAATATCCCAAACATCAGGTGGGATTTTACCAGGAAGTCAAGCCTGGTTAAATATTACGAAAACTATAAGCATAATTTACTACATCAATAACAAAAACTATATGATTATATCAATGGATCCACAATTAACTTTTGACAAAATACAACACAAATTTCTATTAAAAACACTAGAAAAAAATAAGAATGGAGATTTTTTTTAAAATGATAAGACCAAAAGCAAGAATTATCTGCAATAGGGATAAACTAGAAGCCTTTCCAATAAGATCAAGGGTGAAGCAAGGATGTCTACTATCAACACTATTATTCAATATCCTAATAGAAATGTGAGCTATAGCACTAACACAAGAAAAAGAAATTGAAGGAATAAGAATAGGCAACAAGAAAATAAAACTATCAATCACTCTTTGCAGATGATTTGAGGGTATATTTATAGAATCCTAGAGAATCAATTAAAAAATGAGGTGAAACAATTAACAACTTTAGGAAAGTGGAAGGATGGAAGATAAATTTGTATAAATCATCAGCATTTCTATATTTTATCAATAAAACCTAGGAAGAGATAGAAAGTGAAATTCCATTTAAAATAACTGTAGAAGATTTCATAAGAAAAATTTCAGAAGTCAAAGCTATCTACAATTATGTGAGAAAATGCTTGGGGCAGCTAGGTGGTGCAGTGGATAGAATACCAGCCCTGGAGTCAGAAGGACCTGAGTTTAAATTCCACCTCAGACACTTAACACTCACTAGCTGTGTGACTCTAGGCAAGTCACTTAACCCCAATTGCTTCACCAAAAAAAAAAAAATGCTCTAAATCACCACTGATTAGAGAAATGCTAATTAAAACAACTGAGGTACCATCTCACACCTATCAGATTGGCTAACATGACAGAAAAAGAAAATAATAAATGCTGGAGGGGATGTGGAAAAGCAGGGACTAGAATGCCCTGCTGGTGGAGTTCTGAACTGGTCTAACTATTGTGAAGAACAATTTGGAACTATGCCTAAAGGGCTATATAACTATGCATACTCTTTGACATAGTAATACTGCTACTAGGTCCAAAGAAAATGGAAAAGGACCTGTTTGTAGAAATTACTTATGGTAGTTCTTTTTGTGTTGGGAAAGAACTGGAAACTGAGGGGATGCCCATCAATTGGGGAACGGCTAAACAAGTTGTGGTTTACGATTGTGATGGAATATTATCCTCTAAGAAATGACCAGGGGGACAGTTTCAGGAAAAAAATAGCAAGACCTATATGAACTGATGCAGGGTAAAGTAAGCAGAACCAGATCACTGTATAATGTAACAGTAATATTGTAACAATGATCAACAGTGAAAAACTTAGCTACTTTGATCAACACAAATATCTAAGACAATTTAAAAAAACTCATGATGAAAAATGCTATCCACCTCCAAATACAGAATTGATGAACTCTGATTGCCAACTGCAGTTACTTTTTTCACTTTCTTTACTTTTCTTGTTTTGTTTGGCAACATGGGCTAACATGGAAATAAGTTTTGCATGATTTCATTTGTATAATGGGTTTCATATTAGTTGCCTTCTCAATGTGTAGAGGAGGGACTAGATTGAAGGAGATAATTTGGAATGCAAAAAAAAATTAATGCTAATAGTTTTTTTTAAAAAACACTAAATCGGTTATTCTTTGTTTGCGATAAATCTCCCCAGTTTAAGCCTTGCTTGTAACACACACACACACACACACACACACACACACACACACACACACACACTTTTTCAAAGCATGGAAAAAGAGTAATAATGTTCAAAACTATAGGTACTGGCACCATTATGTTCCTGTTTCATTTTGCTGAGAAAAAAAACCCAGAATGTATTAAAATCTCAAATGCTTACTTTCTGAGTAACAATTACAAAAACATATAACTTTAATACAATTTAGAAATCAATTATCACAATACTCTTGTTTTCAAAATGAGGAAACTGAGGCCCAGAAAGATTTAAGCTACTTATCCAAGGATAATTTCCCAAAAATGTTTTTCAAAATCTATTATACAAATGTATGTATCTTATATGATTTTCAACCACTAATACATCCACAAATATTAGAATACTGTATAAAATATTTTGTTTATAGAAATATTTTCAGAGCCAATCAAGTTGCAACATGAAAAGAAAAAGACTGAATGTGCCTCAGTTTTTCATGAAGTGTTAAGTGTATATTCTATAACTATTGTCAAAAAAAATGTAAGCACTAATACCAGTGACATACAGAAATCTTAAGGCTTACACACAAGATTAAGAATGATCAAAGGTGCCATGTACTTCCACAAAACTCATGTCAAGGTATGTTTACATTGTCTGAAGAACCATATTCAACAATTTCTCATTATATTTAGGGGTGAAACAGCATAGCAGAATGGATACAGCTGGTCTTGTATTCAGGAAGATCTAGATTCAAGTCCTATCTCAGATACATATTGTCAGTGTGACCTCAGGCAGCTCTCTACTATTATAAACTGAGTAGATGATAACACTCTGCTTTGGTAAAAGGAAGTTCCTCATCAAGAATTCACTATATAAATGAAATCAAAGGTCTGGTCCAAGAAAACGTCTATAGGTATGACTACTAGGATCTGTTTTCAGGAAATAAGCACTTGCATTGACACAGATTAGGCACAGAGTGGATAGACATTCCCCAAATACACATTTTGGAAAACATGACTGATTAAGAGAAACAGCCTACAGGGGTGGGGAACCTGCAGCCTTAAGGCCACATGCGGTCTGGACGTCAGAGGTTCCTGACCCCTGTCCAAAGTATGCTGAAACTACTCCTCCATTTTAATCATTCTCCTCCTCCTTGCCACAATCAAACACAGACTCATCAATCCTTTTATCAAGAAACACACCTCAGTGAAAATGTGGCTTCAAATTACAATAGGCTGTCCTCTAAGGACTCCTCATTCTGTTCTGGAGGTCCCTGTGCTTGTTTCTTGCCCCTATATGTCTGGTCTGAAAAAGCAATGTCCAAGGTCTAGGGGGGAAAAATACCTAATAGATTACAAAGGGTAGCTAGGCCGTGAAGTGGACAGAGCACCAGCCCTGGAGTAGGGAGAACCCGAGTTCAAATCTGACCTCAGACTAGCTATGTGACCTGGGTAAGTCACTTAAACTTGATAGCTTTAAAAAAAAAAAAATAATAATAATAAAACAGATTGCAGCTCCAAAATCAATTTTCTACGCTTTGGCTATCCTCTCTATTTTTTTTAAACATATTTGATACAAATTTCCTTTCTGTCTAATGAAATGTATAAAGAGTATCACGCTTCAAAATGAAAGGAATTTATTTTAGGTGGCTATGAAGTGGTAGGATAAGGTAAAAATATAAGGGTAGGGAAAACATTAACGGTGAGTTTGGGTGAAGGCATTGTAAATTTTGTTCCATTGCATGGTGTTTACTGTTACTCAGTCTTCTTCAGTGATTCTCAACAAATCTATATCATGACATTTCACCTGAACATACACACAAAAATTTGTACATATTTGGAAAGGATCATCTGCCTGTTTTGCATGACATGTTTTATTTGTTAAGAGGAATATCCTAATCCATAGTATGCTGAAAATACTTCTCCATTTTAATCATTCTCCAACTCCTTGTCAAATACACACAGACTCATCAACATGAGGAAAAATACTTTTATAAGGAAAAAAACTTATTTTAGCACCTACATTAAAATTACAATTTGCAGACTGGACAGAAAATAGGCATTACAAAATACTGAGCAATTTTACTGTCCCACCATGCTCTAGTACTATCTGTAATATGACCAAGGTAAAAAAATTGTTTTCTATTTTAAAAGTGATAAAGTTGGTATCATATTACAATATGTGAATTTAACTTTGTTATAAAATTTTGATTTCACTATGGTTAATTTCTTTCATATATGCGAGTAGTCAAGCTTGCATTTTTAATGAAACATACTCACAAGTTTATGATGGACAAGATCACTTGGGTATCAAACCATCAAAGACACCACTTCAATTCACCTTTTGTAAAAGTGTTCGACTGTGATCATTTTAATTGACCTCCTTTTTTTCAGGGCTTCTTTCCTCCTTATTCCATCCACCCACAGAATCATTTATAAGTGTTGTCTGAGTAAATATTTCTTCAAAAAGTAACATATCCTGTGTTCTGAAGACTAATTACAGAAAAAATAAAAGAATATTGCATTCCCAGCTACAATCAAGTATGCATGACACTTTGCTAGGGGGTACGTCAAATACAATTAAATACACAGTCCTTACTCTTGAGAAGCTTATAATCTGACAGAAATTTACAAGCTAGAATGAATGCAATTACAGGGAAAAGTAAAAGGGGAAAAAAAGACTTTACAATTCAACTAGGTGTAAGAAATAAGACATTGCTTTGGTTAATTCTATAACCTCAAAGTTGTAATAAGGGGTTCATTGATATTAACAGGTATATTTGTCAAACAATTATAAAAAATGTTAAGATGTATTAAAAGAATTTCACATTGCTTCAACGTGTAGTTTTAAACCAAAATAAATTATTCAATATAACATACTCAAACCACAATAATAACAGTAACATACTATAAAAAAACACACGTTAACCTTAAAATATCTATCATCTATTGCAGGAATCTAAAAATTTGGTAACAGGAGGGAAACCTAGTTAATGGCCTAAAGTTAAAATTATAATTCAAGATTGATTTTACCCCCATGCATTGGAAAATCCTGAAATTATAAACACTCCTGTCTAACCTCTAAAAAAATATAGTTGTAACAACTTTACTTACGTATCCATAATACTTTGAATAACAACTCAAAGAGTTTTATGAACTTTAATAAACCTAATATTTTTAGATGTAGTAAAGTAGTATACAAGAATTAAGTCTGTTCCCTGCTGGCTGGTAATACTGCTTTGTTTTGATGTTGGGACCCACATAACATAAAACAGAATTACAGAATTTTAAGAGTTGGAAAGGATTTTAGTAGCCAGATAGCCTAACTCATAGCTGGAAAAGAATTCTGTCTACAACATACTCACTGAGTGACCATTCGACCTCCAACTGAAAGTGGGGACCCGTTACTTCCCAAGGCAGCCTGTTTCATTTTTGGACTGTGCTAATAATCAGGAAGCTTTCCCACGAAGCGTAAACGTGCAACTGCAGCCTCCTCCCTCCTCTGATTGGAGGCCGGGAGGAAAGAGTGACAAACTCCTCCCACTACCTTCCTTTACAGAGGGCAGATACTAGACTCTCAGATCACTCTGCTTTGCATTTACTGCTCTGCCTGCCCCATGCCAGATATGTCCTGGTGTCCCCGTCCCCTCACTTTCTTGCCTCCTTTTGTATGTTGTCTCCACCCATTAGATTGTAAGCTCCTTGAGGGCATGGACTGTCTTTTATTAATTGTATCCCCAGAACTCAGCACACTGCCTAATACATAGTAGGCACTCAATATATGTGTATTGTGTTGAATTGGACCTCTTTTTTTCTTTTTTTTTTTTGCGAGGCAATGGGGTTAAGTGACTTGCCCAAGGTTACACTGCTAGTGCGTACCATGTGTCTGAGGCCGGATTTGAACTCAGGTCCTCCTGACTCCAGGGCCGGTGCTCCATCTACCGCACCATCTTGCTGCCCCTTAGATTTCTTGACATGACATGGAACACAAAGCTTTATGCCCAACACCCCCAATAACATATTAAGGAAATGGCAATATGAACAAATTCATAAATCTAAGATCAAGAATTTTGGAAGTTAGATTTAGAGAAAAAAAAACCATCATTGTGCTTCTTCCTCTTTCAAAGTTTACATCTTTATAAAAACAGGAGAAATAGAGAATTATCTACTCTCAACTGGATCCTCATGGCAGGAAGGAAACACTTTACTCCTCTCTAATTAATTCTCTAACTCACTTACCACAAAACCTGTTCCAAATCTCTCAAGGCTCCCAAACCGATCCCTCTCCCACTCTTCTCAGTTAAAAATTTCACCTATTATTTTAATAAAGAAATCTAGACTGTTCTCCACAAACTCCCTCTTCTCATCTCATCTCTGATCTCCCCCAGAAACTCCTCCTTTGGTGTCTGAAGAAGAGGCGACCCATTTCCTCACCAGGGCTAATCCTTCTATTGTACTTGTACCTAGATCCATCCACTCCTGACTTCTCCAGCTCTTACCTTCCTGGCTTCCTTTAAGTCCCAACTAAAATCCCAGCTCTTTTGGAAGCCTTTCCCAACCCTCTTAATCTCAGTCCTTTCCCTCTTTTAATTATTTCCAATTTATCTGTATATAGTTTGTTTTGTACAAACTTGTTTGCATGTTGTCTCCTCTAATACACTATAAATTCCTTGAGGGCAGGGACTGTCTTAAATTTACCACCACCCCACTTTTTTTTAATCCCCAGCACTTCATACAGTGCTTGCCGGCACATTAAGTAGGTGCTTAATAAATGTTGATTGATTGACTGACTGTTGAATCTAATGGCCTTTTCTCAATCCTCATCCTTCTTAACCTCCTTGTAGCATTTCATAATGATAATCACCTTTCTCCTCTAGGAAACTCTTATCTTATTGTGTTAGTTCTCCTCCTACTTATCTAATTACTTCTCAGTCTTCTTTGCTGGTTCTTCAACTATGTCATGCTCCCTAACTGTACTTATAACCCAAAACTGTTTTGAGCCATCTTTTTTTCTCTGCAATCTCTCTTTTGGTCTCATCAGCTTCCACAAGTACAATTATCATCTTTACACAGATCTCTCCATTCCTACTCTTTTTCTTGATATCCAGTCCCAAAACATCAACTGCCTATTGGATACCTCAAACTGTAAGTCCTGTAAGCATCTTATATGCATGAAGTCCAAAATAGGACCTGAAAATCCACACCTTTTCCAAAATTTCCCTATTACTGTCAAGAGCTCCCAGCCCCATCTTCCTATCAGTCAGGGTTACAATTTTGGTCTCATCATCAACATCTTACTCTGCCTCACCCCAAATATCTGATAAGTATCTAACTTTTTATTTTTATCTCCACAATATCTCTCAGAATGTTCCTTTCATCCTACTCACACAGCCACAGCTATACTTCTGACTCTTACAACTTTGCATTTGGACTATTTTAATAGCTTCCTAATAGGTGTCCCTACCTCAAGCCTCTAACTTCTCCAACGCATTCTTCACACAGTTGCCAAGTGCTTTCCACAAAGCAGAGCTCCAACTATGTCATCCTCCTACTCAATGAACTCCAGTGTTTCCCTATTATTACCTCAATGATCAAATAAAAACTCCTCTGTTTGACATTTAAAACTCAAGTCACTTCCTATGTTTTCAATAATCTTACACATTCCCTTCTCCCTTCATTTATGCTCTGGTTCAGGTATACAGGGCTGCATGCTGTGTCCCATCTCCTGTAGCTACCTTTGCCCTGGGCTCATCGATGCCTGGAATCTTCTGCCTCTTAACCTTCACTTCAAAGAATCCCTGGTCAAGATTCAAGTCCAACTCCACCTCCTATAAAAGGTCTTTCAAGGTCCCTCAGCTATTGGTGCCTTCCATTCTATGATTACCTTTTATGTACATTACATATAACTACATTTACCCAGTTTGTGATTTTCACCAAAAAAAAAAATTATTGTGAGATATGTATTTACAGTATTACCATACCCATTTCATGGATGAGTTAAGTTTAATTTGGCAATCTAACCAATAATTGCAATAATGCCAAACTGCTTCCCAGGATAAAAACTCATCTTTTAAACTCCCCTCCCATGATAATGTATGCTTATGAATCTTAGAACTATTGAATCTCCAAAGAATCAAAGTTGCAGATGTCCCAAATGTCAATGGAGATGTGTATCACGTAGTTTGCCAAATGTGATCCAGCCCATTGTTGTCTTTCTGTTTGATTCTGCTCCCAACTCACTGTTTACCTGAAGTGCCTATGCCACTATTTATTTATTCATTTATTTCTTTATCTGCCTGTGGAAAAACATCTTTTCCTTCTCCATTGTCATCAAAGGTATCCTATTCACAAGATGATTATGAGGATATTAATGAAGAAATAATCAAAAAAAAAGGAAACGGGCAAGCCATGTAGCAAAAGTGAAAGATAACATTTAGACAGACCAAATACTGTACTAGAACACCAAAAATAATAAAAAGTTCTAGAGAGGAGGCTGAGTAAATCTTATATCAAGGACCTAAAGCAGAAAATAGGCAAGAACTTCACAGAATAAGGCATGGATAGGTTGCAATCAGCATTGACTGAGAGTATTACTATTTCTTACAGTAAAGAAATCACAAATACAGTAACGTACTTATGGATTCTAATACTAATTTCAAAAAGATGTAGTATGAATAAAGTTATATGGGAAAAGTGAATAATACAAAATAGGTGTGGTAACAGGATCATAGATTTAAGCAAGGAAGTATTTTTAGAGGCCACTGAGTTCAACAACCTTATTTTACCAATTACAGAAGTAAAGCACACAGAGGTTAAGTGACTTTTCAAGGATCACACAGCTAGTAATAGTGTCTAAAGGAAGGATCTGAACCCAAGTCTTCCTGATTCCAAGTCCAGTGCATTTTCACTGTACCATGATGCCTCTAAAGATCATACTGAGCATTGGATGATACTTTGAATTCTAATCCTTTATGCCATTTTTAGACATATACTAATATATTATCAAATTATTTATGATCAGATGATTTAAGACCTTTCACGTTTGTATTTTATAGTTGAATTGTTATAGCTGTTTTCAGAAAACAAACTGCACATTACAAAATCTGGTATTTAATTTGAAAAGCCAAACTAGAAAGTTGCTTTAGTATAGTGAATTCCAAACATAAAAGATACCTACCGGTTTTCCTTTACTATTGTCTTTCATGGCATTAGCTCTCCTTTAAGGAGTTATACATTCCTCAGATGTGGAAGAAGCTAGATTTGTTTTTCCTTTTTCAAAATAGAAAGATGACCATTTGTGACTATAATACACTACATTTGTACACAAATATACCACATTTGTATATATACATACATATGCATGTATATATACATGCATATGCATATATACAGATACATATACATGTCTATACACATGTATACATATATACACATAGATGTATGTGCATATACATTTTTACATATGCACACACACATATATGGATATAAGGATATATAAATAAACAGGGTAGGGTATAGTTTCATATTTAGGGCCAGCATAACAATGTGGTACCAACATACCAATTAAATTTCTTCATTAGAAAACTAAAACATTCCTGAGACTTCTTTTACCTTTCAAAGGTTTAACTTTAATGCCATTAAGTTTAATTTAACCCAGGTTGGCAAACTTAGGTGAAAGGGTTAAATTCAGCCCTCTGCCTGTTTTTGTTTGGCCTGTGAGCTAATGCATTAGCCAACCCCGATTTAATCTAAAATTATTTCTAAGTCATTAATGACTCTGTTTTAACAGTATACAAAATTAGAAGGAGAAAGAAGACCAAATTATTTTGCAGGAAAAAAAAGTCAAAATAAAATAAGAAAGACAAGACACAGGCTTAACCAAAAACATATTATACCATTACCTACCTCCTAGAAATGCCATTAGCCACTCGTTTATGTTTACAGGGCTTAGAAGTAAGGGGTGATGAAGTAGGGGACAAATTCAGTGGAGCAATCAGACTGTTGATTATTTCAGTCAGTTGTGCACTCTGCAAGAAAATAGTCAACTTTTTAGTATTTCCATGTGTGAATCAGAACATTATCTAAATTTTAGATATGATATCACTTAAATGTTTAACTTCTCCTGAAAAAAGTAAACTTTACATTTTTAATAAAGGTCTTAATCTCACAATACCTACTAGTATTGGCTTTTATCTTCTTATATGTACTTATACAAATGTAAGCAGTCAAAAGTATTACCTCCATTCTCTACTATTGTCATTGTTTATTGTCCTCTCTAACGACAAATGTTTATGCTGGATTTAAAAAAAAATCTATTTATTTGATGTTGATTCTAATCTTAGAGTGTATGAAGACTTTTTTCTCAAAAAAATCAACTGTATAAGTAAGAGTGGCAGGCATGGTTAGATAGTGGCTTGGCTGAGAACAAGATCTGAGGGTTTTAGTAAATTAAAAGTTCAAAATCAAACAACAGTGTGATGAGGCAGCCACAAGAGCTAATGCAATTTGGAGAGGCATAAGTTCCAAAAACGATGGGATAGCTCCTCTCTGCTTTTCCCTGCTGAAAACACCTCTGTAGTATGGTGTGCAGATCTAAGTTACATTGTATCTACAAAGGATATGAATTAATAACCTGGAGAATGTATAGAAGACAAACACGATGATGACAGATCTTTCACATCATATGAGGATCACTTGAAAGAACTGGGGACGTTTAGTCTGGAAAAGAGAAAGCTTGGACATGACAGCTGTATTCAAGTAGTTAAAGGGGTGTCATTTGAAAAAGGGATTGGATTTGCTGTTTGGTACCATAGGGCTGAGGAAGTTGCAGAAAAGCAAATTTAGGCTTGATCACAAGAAAAATTTCCTAGCCATGAAAAGTATCCAGAAGCAGAAAGGGCTGCAGTCAGAAGTCAGTGAGTACCCTGTCACTCAGAGACTTTTAGCAGAGGCTGATGACAGCTTATCAATCACCTTATCAAACTACAATAGGGGTTCCTTTAGGATATGAGTTTTAATCAATTAAAAGCCATTGAAATCTTTTCTAGCTCCAAAATTCTATGATTTTGTGCTTTCTATCTTGACACATTTAAGCATATTTAATGTTAACATTTTAAGTGAATTATTCAATCTAGCATATTACCTGCAAACATTATCAACCTCTTTCCCCATCCTTCTACCCCCAACAAAGCCAACAAAATACTCCAATCCCATAGAAATAGATAGGAAAGTTATATTACTTTGAAAAAAGAAAATATCTCTTTTGGAAAGTCATTGTGTGTGTGAGAAACTAGCTAAGTTTGTTCTTAGGGATGGGGTTATTAAGGAATGAGAGAATTTACTACATGATCTATAAGCTCCCTTGCAGCTTTAAAAATTCTGTGATTATGGGAAAAAGAAAAGTTAAATCTGCTTATATAGTCATGAAGGAACTCATCATCTGAAGAGAGAACACTGAATCATTTTTATATTGCAATCTCTTGGCAAATAAACAATCCCACTTTTCAAAATGCATCTTTTATTATAATTAATTTCTTCCTTTAATTTAATTAATAATTATGGTTCTCAAAAGAAGGGGAGAAGTCAGGTTCTTGTCACTGTTCCTCAACAAAAAATTAGGATCTTGAAGAGAGAAGAGACCTTAGTCACACGTGACAACAAAGGCCTGAGAATAATGCCTTGTACATAGAAGACTTAATGAATGTTTAATGAGCTAGATTGAAAAATTAGCACTTTCAGTCTTAATAGTGTCACTGTGTTACATTAATCACTAAATGAAAAATCATACAAATAAATAATAAGGAAACAATAAAAGTTCAGACGCATAATTGCTTCACCTAAAAAGTTTTCTTCTACCTAGATAATGGTGATAAAATTCTTTGTCTTGAACAGAATATGCTTTGATAATTCAATGAGATGATCTGTAAACTCATAGATATGGGAAACCCCCTCCAATGACACAAATTTTCATCTATCCATGTTTTCTTTTTGTTTTTTTTCCCAATAGTTAACTCAAGAAATAAATAATTTTAAGTATAGAAAAATGCACATGCCAAAAAACTGTAACATAACTCAACCCGTGTACTTTATTTAAGAGAGAATCAATAACCAATACAAACTTAATATTTTAAGAATGCTTTATTTCAGAAAAAAATGAGTAAAAAATTTTTTCCAATTTTATTCTGCAGAAACTAAGTACCAAATACGTAGATGTACTGAAAATGCAAATTTGAGGGCCATAACAACATAGTTTCTTAATGAGAAGTTAAATGCACTTGTAAGAATATTTTCCAATAAAAATCAATTTAACCAACTCGTAAGATTCCCTAATTCATACTCTGGAGTTACCCAAATGTTTACATATTCAATAACTTACTAAGTGCCTACTATATGCAAGACATGAGGCTAAGAACCAAGTATACAAAGACTAAAATAAAAGTCCCTACCCTACAGAACAGGTGTGATAACAGGACCATAGATGCACAGCCAGGAGGGCCCTTAGACGTCACTGAGTTCAACACTCAGTTTACAATTGATAAAAGTGAAGCACACAGAGGTTAGTGACTTTTCCAGGGTCACAGAGCTATCAAGTGTCTGAAGCCAGAATTTGAATCTAGGTCCTCCTGACTCCAAGTTCAGTGCCATATTCACATGTCCTATTATGCACTGTACCCGGCTACACTTACAGACCACAATGATCTTTGAATAACGCTCTCATTTGATACATTCTCAAATTGTTTATGACTAGGTGATTTGTGACCTCTCCTGTTAAGTATCTCATTCACAATCATCTTAGAAAATCAGCATGCGACGGCTGATGATTAACCCTGCATTTCTCTGTCACTCAGCATGCATCTCTGCTGCTCCCTACTAACGATACGTGCTCAGGGAAAGCAAATGAAATTAACAGAAATAAAATGACACTAATACAGGGATTTAAGGTTGGCAAAGCATTTTGTGTATCATTTGATTCTCACAATCATATGAATTGGGTGCTATTTTTAATCGCCATTTTGTAGAGCGGGAAAACTGAGGCAGAGGGAAATTAAATGACTTGCCCAGGGTCACACAGCTAGTATCCTGCCTGTGGCAGGATTCAAATTCAGGTCTTCCTGACTCCAAACCCAAAACAGCCTCCACTATGACTCCAATACTTCCATGGGTTCCTGATCTTTGAAATATGGACATTCCCTCTAGTGGTACAGATTACTAGGCACACCTTTTCATCCTCGGTGACACTTGTTCGTATCATCCTGTAAATTCACCAGTGGGCCGATGTCTTTCCAACGAAACATGGATAACAACAGAGCTTGCAAGGTGTCCATAAAGTTGTCTCTTGCCCTATCTACACAACAAGTCCACCTCCTTTGCTTATACATCCCTGTAATGATGTCTATTTTATGCTGCTTTTCCAGCAACTCTTCATTCATAATATGTTACAGACTATTCACACTCCAGATACTTCCTTGGCTGTCCAGAACAGCCCAACTAGAATAAAATGTAATTAGGAGATATTTATCAAAATAAATGAAAATAAAATGCAACATAAAAAAAAAGTTAAGTTGAGGTTTTCTAAGTCTCATTTCTATGTGAGTTTGACAACAGGCCTTCATTTTCTTATTCACTCTTCCTGAACTGAAAGTTGAGTTGAAGTTTCATCTTGAACTATTATCAGTTTTGGAATCTCTACAATGTTTTGGAGCTTGATGTTTATCAGAACATTGTCAATCAATCCACAACCATTTATTAAGCACTTATTATGTGCCAGGCACTTTGCTAGCTTCCGGGATGCAAAGATCCCTGTCTTCAAAGATCTTAGAGTCTACAGGGGAAGACAGGGGAAGAAGAGGAAATGCACATATATACAAAATGTACAGGTATGAGTTAAGTGGGAGGGGGATATCCTCACTTTCAGATATCCTGAAAGGCAGATCATTTGATGCAGTCCAGTTCTTTCTATCTTATTATTTTTTTTCTTTTTTTGCCATTTCTACTTTCTCAAGTAACACTGTGATGCTAGAATCAAAATGTGAATGGGGAAGAATTTGCTATAGAAACATCCTCAGATGTTTTCTACTGTAATTTTCTCCAATTTCATTCTTAAACACCATTGGGACAACGTGCCTCAGTTGGATCTCTTGCCAAGCTTTAATTTTTTTCCCTCCATTGTTTCCTTTTTTTAAGGAGGTGATACAACTAATAATCTTTTGTCACACTTGTCCATAAGATTTTACAAACTGGTTTATGTTATAAATCAATATTACCCTCCACAGCCACCTACCTCTCTTCCTGGAAAAAAAGGACATTTGCTAATTAAGGTGGTTTCTATTTTCTTTTGATCTCTTCATTTGTCAAATGACTAACATCAGCTAAACTTTCTTTTTTTTTCTTAGGAAATGATGATAGCTTATGTCAACATCCACTCTTTTCTCTATTTCTAATTTTGAGACATTGATGGGCATATAAATGGGAATGGAAGTGATTTCAATTGTATACAGAATTTCTGAATGATTCAGCTCTTTATTAGTGCAAGTCAGGACACTGATACTGTGTTTAAGTATTACTAGTCAGATTGGAGTTGCCCCAAATACATGCCATTATCTTCTCATTCTTGTTCTTTCTTCTCACTGGGATTTTATTTTGATCTTTCTCTAACAAGAAGGTAGGATAAAGACACCTCAACTGGAAATGACTTCCACATAAAAAGTAAACAGTTATTTCCTATTTGCCAAAATATAACCATTTTCACTTTTTGTGATTTTAGTTGGTGCTCACAGCATTCAGTACTTCCAAGCTCTTATACTGAGGAAACTATTCATGATATATAGACATGAGTCTCATAGAATCTATTCTTTGGTGTCTCTTATTTCTTACTCTTGAACCATATTTTCTAAAATGTTTTTCACTGTCCTTTTCCTTTAAGTTACCAAGTATTAAATTATGTGTTGACTTAATTTGGTAGATTTTAATAAATTCTTCCTTGCAACAGATAATGCAGTATAAATGAAATTATTGTTATAGTGGTCTTTTCCAGATATTATTCTGAGCACTGTAATAGATCAAGCATGTCATGAAAAGCTATTGCTTGTTGTCTAAAAGATATTGCTTCTTGTCTTTGAGTATCTGATAAAAGAAACTCTGCTGACTCATTTATTTGCCTCTCCAAAGAAAATCTGTGAGCCATGTTTCCATTTAACTACTAACTTTAGTAACTTGGTTTAATTTATAGCAAGAATGTCACTATTTATATGTTCCAGATCCTCTATTAGTTTGTCCATTAACACTGATCATTGCATGATGATCTCATACATTTATTGAACAAGTATTTATCAAGCATCTATTATATGCCAGGAACTGTGCTAAGCTCTGGGAAATGCAAAGAACAAAATAAATGTCTAATCTCAAGAAACTTAAATTCTGTTAGGGGAAAACATGCATACAGAGAAGTAAATACTATATATATATATACATATATTATATACACACACATATACACACACACACACGTGTATATATATATATACACACACATATAATAAATACAAAGCAATATTGAAGTTAGAGGAATGCTAACAACTGAGAAGATCATGGAGAGCCTTGTGCAAGAGATAGTGGTTGAGCCTTAAACAATGCTAGGGACTCCAAAAGCAGATATAAAGAGTAGATGCATTCCAGATCAGAAGGGACATACTTTGCAAATGGAATGCCACGTACGAGTATAGCAAATAAACTGGTTTGGCTGGAACATAGAGTGCAAGAAGAGAATAATGTGAAATAAATCTAGAAACCCAAGCTGGAGTTGGATAGTGAAGGTAATGTCAAACAAAGGACTTTATATTTGTTAAGCAAAGTTGTGACATGGTCAGACCTATGCTTTGGGAATAACTTTTTATATCTGTGTGGAAAATGAACTAGACAAAGGAGACAGTTGAGGCAGAAAAATCAATTAGGAGAATATTACAACAGTCCAGGCAAGAGGTGATAAGAGCTTGTACTAGTGTAGTTGTCATGGGATTGACACATACAGGAGAAATGTCATGGAGTTAGAAATGACAAAACTTAATCACTGACTAAACATGGAGAGCAGAGGAGGTGAAAGTAAAAGCTCAATGACGATTAAAGTTACAAAGCTCAATGAATGGAAAGATGGTGGTATCCTCAAAAGAAATAGTAAAGTTGGGGAGAGGGGTGGGTTTGAAGATTAAGTTTGATATTCCTCCATTACATGCAATTGAACATGCCTAGCAACCAATTGGTGATACTGAACTTGGAAAAGAGACTAGGAACCATCCAGTATTGGTAATTTTTTCATGGGTTACCCTGGCCAAAGATTTCTTTACCATGTGGCCAGCCTAATAAAAAACCTAAATATCATGCAATCCATGCAAATCCAGCCAATGTAAGCAAATCCTTACTTTACGAAATTTCAGTGTTTGAATCACTGATATGAATCACTGATTTAGGCCCTCCCCCTGCTCCCTGAGCTGCCATTATTGACAGTGCACCTTCTCTCATAATTTTTTGATGCTGCTCTTCATCTTGTAAGAGCCACCAATGTTCCTCCAAAAAACAATAAAATCGAGGCAGCTAGGTGGCACAGTGGATAAAGCACCGGCCCTGAAATCAGGAGGACCTGAGTTCAAATCCGGCCTCAGACTAAACACTTGACACTTACTAGCTGTGTGACCCTGGGAAAGTCACTTAAGCTCAATTGCCTGAAAATAAAAAATAAAAATAAAAATAAACAAAAAACAATAAAATCTGGAAAAAATTATGATGTGATCTTTGGACAACATAAGTAACCCAGTGATACTGAATAGGGTGGGCAAAGAAAGAAGAAAAGTTACAGGAAAAAGTTGCAGCTTCGAAGTAAAACTACGGATTCAGAAGTAGATGAAGAAACTAGAGTAAAAAAAGTAATATTAGAGAGTTGGCAACAGGGGGCAGATTCTTAGACAGGACTTTATTGCCCTCAAATATCTTCCCATCTACTACCTAGAATTCCATCATTAGAATGTTACAAGATCATAGATCAAAGACTGAAGGAAACCTCAAAAGTCATTTGGTCCAACCAAATTTTTGGTTCATTTTACAGCTGAGGAAACTGAGTCCCAGGTAGGTAAGTGACATTCCCAAGTTCACACTGGTAGAACATGTCAGAGATAGAATTTAAACCTCATTTGTGTTCACCAGCAACCACTTTTAAAAGAGAAGTACATAGGTGAAGGTTTCATCACCTTACTTTTATTCTACTACCTAGAAGAGATAAGCTACACATATAGATTTGAATGTTAATTCAGGCAAAATGGAGAAAAAGTCATATGATAGCAAATTTTGGAACATGGAATTCTTTCCAGATGGAAGGCATGGAGGGAGATAAAATGATAAACAGTAGGAATTTTGGGCAGCCTAAGGTGACTAGGTGGCACCAGGAGACAAGAGAGGGTCATATAAAGGGAAGCAGGAAAATGCCAAAGACTAACTCCACCTATGGGTATCTCCAAATCCTGAAAGAATAAAGAGCTCCTCCTTTTCTTCTACTTCCTTTCCTATATCATATACTTCATCTGCTGCAAGGACTAAGAATTATTAATAATGCAGTTCAATTACACTATTGCTTAGATAAGTTTCTGAGGGCATTGCTAAAAACCAGCACAACTTATAACAGATTCTGTAAGACAATTCATTCTTTTTCTTCTCTTTTTTGTAAGACCTACAATTTCACTGGTATAGGGAACTGAAGTAAAGAACTTCTTGACCAAAGCATATCCCTGCTTGCGATTTATAATCTTAGAGAGTTACCTGGGGCACTTATAAGTTAAGTCACACAGGATCACACAGCCAGTTCTTTGTCAGAGGTGTAACCTGAATTTGGACTCCAAAGACAATTTTCTATCCATTACACCATGCTCCCATGCATTTATAGTTCAAAATATTAGACTAAGAAATAAATTTTATGAACATGTGTTGGTTAATTGGCAAATTGGGGATCTGCTTCTATACAGGATTGTTTATCTGAAGTTTTAGGTTATCTGTGCTACTGCTCTCCTTTATTAGCACAGATAATGAGGAGTGGCTATACACATATTTTTTTAATTTAACTAGAAGTTGACATAATAACTTGGCATATCAGGAAACTGACCCTTGGGATATGTAAGATGTCACATGTCCAGGCATGAGTCCATTATAGTTTCTCAGATCACTAGCAAGGACTACTATATCTGTATGGTCTGTACTAGGTATATTCTCATTCAAACTTGAAAATCCCTAAAAGGCCAGGTAGATTACAGGGCCACTTGGGAAGATTAAATTAATTCAAAGATCACTGGCATGCCTCAAATGAAACAAAATCCCTGGGAATACCAATGATAGATTCCAAATAACAAGGGAGACCTCAGAACCAAAATGACCTAGAGAGGCACACTGTAACCTTCTATTTACACGCAAGTATTTCATATGAGAAAAATGGCTATCCAATGTTTGGCATAATTAATGAGTAAAGTATAGAAAACAGCCTACTGCCTGAAAAAAAAGTCTCTGAAATAGAGTTGTCTTGGAAGAAAACAGATTTTCATCTTCAGTATGAAAGAACTACCACATAGTAGCTTTTTGTCATTTATTTATATTTTAGATTTATAGACATTTGAATTATAGCAACATGCTAAATGGAAATCTTACTAAATTAGTGATATAAAAAGTGATTTGTAATTATAATTAATATAATATATTTATATATATGTACGTATTTTATATATACATATACATATATTTATACTGTTGTCCATTTAAATGCTTTCAAAGCTATAAAAACTGACTCCACGTGAAATTCTATTCCTACTTCACTTTACCTGTTTTTCTATGTTTCGAAGAAGTAGTGTAGGGCTACTTGGTGACATTTCAAAATCTTGTTCTGGTAAAGAATCTTGTCTTTCCTGGGGAATCTGAGAATTCCCTGTGGTGTTTAATAAAGTTCCTTGGTCTGTCAATTGTATCTGCTTCTTCAAAACATCTTTTGGAAGTTGACATTCTTCTAGGACCACTGTTCCCTAAACAAAAGCAATTAAACACAATTCAATTAAGGACAAAATTCATTCCACATGATTTTTAGAATTACATATAAACGTAGATTTCTTAATACTGAAGCAGTAGAAAGTGAAAATTTAGAGAGCCTAATTTTTTTGAAAACATGAAATATATTAAAGCACATGTAATGAAAAAGAAATCAGACCATCATTTGTGTAATTTATTTCATTGCTTTATAATCACTAAATATAGGACTTTGAGCTGCAAGTGACTTTAAAAATACATCTAGTCCTATTCTCTCATTTTACAAATGAAGAGAGTCTGAGAGGTCACATGACTTGCCAAAATTCACACTAGTAACTACCAAAAAGTGAAAAAAGAAAAGTGAATAATTATCTTGCTAAAGCATGCTGACCACATCACTCCCCTGAACAAGAATCCCTATTGCCTCTGAAATAAAATCCAAATATTTCAGCTGAGCATTTAAAGCCCTTTCAATACCTTTCTGGACTTATTACATATTACTCCTAGTTACATATTTTACATTCCAGCCAAACTTGCTCTTCCTTTAACGCATCATTCTACCTCTTCTATGCCTTTGCAAAGGCTTTCCTTATATGACTGGAAGACTCTTTCCTCACTACCATCTCATAGAATTCTTGGCTTTCTTCAAAGCTCAATTCAGTTTGACCAAATCCTATGGGAAGTTTTCTTTAGTTACCAAAACTCACTCTCTCCTCAAATTATCTCATATTTATTTATCTATGTAAACGTTGTATTCTGCCAGTAGAATGTAAGCATCTATATCTGTCCTCTCTTTGACAGTCAAACTCCTAGACAAAACTGTCTACACTCAATGTTTAGGATCAGTGGAAAGCATGGTAAAGTGGAAAGAACACTGAACCTGCAATCACACTGAGTTTGAATCCTGGCTCTCTGTGACCCTGGCCAACCATTTCATCCCTTTGGGCATCAATTAACTCCACTGCAAAAATAAG
This sequence comes from Vombatus ursinus, assembly GCF_900497805.2. Taxonomy (NCBI): domain Eukaryota; kingdom Metazoa; phylum Chordata; class Mammalia; order Diprotodontia; family Vombatidae; genus Vombatus; species Vombatus ursinus. The sequence continues at coordinate 15,321,759 of NW_020954580.1, read as the reverse complement.
GCATTTGGAGTAGATAACATCTAAGGTAATTTTCATCTCTAGAAATGTTATCCTGACCTCTCACTCACTGCTCAACCTCTTGCAATATGGATTCTTTGTCATCACTTAATATACAAACTACTCTTTCCAAAGTTACTGTCTCTTAATTGACAAATCCAAGATCTCTCTAAGTATTTTGCACAGTACCTGGTACAAAGTAAGTGTTTAATACATGCTAGTAGACTAACTGACCTTTTATATCCTCATTCTTCTTGACTTCTCTCCATCATGTGATACTGCTGATCACCTTCTCTTCCTAGGTACTCTCCCCTATCTGGGTTTTCATGACACTACTTTCTCTTTTTTTTCCTACTACCCGACTAATAGACCCTCAGTCTTCTTTCCTGGATCATGATCCATGCCCTGCCCTCTAACAGTGAGTACAGCTCTGTACTGGGCCCTCTTTTCTGACTACACACTCTCTCTCTCTCTCTGGATGATCTCATCAGCTCCCACAGATTCAAGTATTATCTCTATATAGATAACTCCCATATCTATACATCCAACCTTTTCTCTTCTCTCCTAAGCTTCAGGTTTATATCACCAACTGCCTATTGGATATTTTGATTTATATGTCCCAAAGGCAGTTCAAACTCAACATGTACAAAATAGAACTGATAATCTTCCCCTAAATTTATACCTTTTTGGAATTGCTCTATTTCTGTTGAGGGTACCATCCTTTTAGGTCCTCAATTTTACAGTTTCAGAGTTTTTCTCAACTCTTTACTCTCAGCACATCTTTTCAGCTATTTTGTATATGTGTGTGTGTGTGGGGGGGTGTCTCCTTATCTCACCCAAGCTGGAAGGGCTGAGGCCACTCCCTAGCCCAAACTACTGCGGATCAGCACGGAAGCTTTGACGAGATCCATTTCCTATACGCACTGTTTTGCCTCTCCTTAGGCCTCCTCTATTTCAGGGGGCCACCAGACTGGTGCTCAACTGAGCACACACCAGATCGGCTTCAGCCTTACTGCAACTCAAAACTCCCAAACTGCAATGATCTGGCAGCTTCAGCCTCAGCCTTCTAGACAGCAGGGGGTAATCCCTGGCATGGACCACCACCTCCAGTTGAAGTCTCTTTAATTCTACCTCCACAGCCCTCACATTCATCACCTCATCTCTATTCACAGAGATACCACTCTAGTCTAGGTCTTCTTTTAGGCTGTCATCACCTCTTACCTTGTTCTTACTGCCTTGATCAAATCCCTTCTTTCTCCAATTCATACTCCATACAACTGGCAAAGTGATATTTCTAAAGCACAAATGTGACCTTGCCCCTCCCCTCCCCAATAAGCTCCAATGGTTCCTATTACTTCTATGATCAAATATAAACTCTTCCATTTGGCATTTAGAGACCTTCATAATCTGGCTCTAAACCACCTACCTACAATTATCCTCCTTCAATCATTGTTTCTGTCCAGTCAAAGCGTACTACTAGCTGTCCTTCATAAATAAACAACACTGCACCTCCTGCGTGCATGCCTTTGTACTAGTGATAGTCCCTCGTGCCTGAAATATACCCCCTCTTCACTTCTGCCTCTTAGAATATTTCCTGGTTTCTTTCAAAGCTCAGCTTAAACACCACGTCCTAGAGGAGGCTCTTCCTGATTTTCCCAACATGCTGATGCCTCTTCTCCCAAACCACCTTGTATTTAATGTATTATGTAACTGTATTTTTGTGAATACAATGTAAGTTCCTTGATATCAGAGGCTATTTCAATTTTGTCTTCACATGCCCAACATGTGGCAGGTAATAGTTGCCTAATAAATGTTTGTTGAATTTAACTCTTCTCTTCATCATTCGAAGCATTCAAATGTTGAGATGTTGAGATGATTCTTACAACGGGTAGAAGTAGTTCACATTTATATAGTGCTTCACAGTAACAGAGTACTGTCAAATGCATCACCTCATTTAATGCCAACAACTGTGTTAGGTTAACATCATTACTTAGATGGATCAGGATAACATCTTCCACATATTGTGCCGTCCCACGTACCTTATCTTCTACAATTCTTGTCCATGTTTTTCTATAAATTCTCCTTTGATGTTCTATATAATACACGAGAGGATTTTCTTTACTTCTCCGAATATTTCTGGAGTATCAATTTAGTACTCAGGTTACCATTCCATTATTATTATCCCTCACTCTCATTATATGACTAGTTCATTTTCTTTTCTGGTTATGCTTGTTCTTGATACTTTGATGCCAGAAAGAAATTATTAGAAAGATAGGCTTTTGTGGCAGTGAGCAGCTTGGGATGATTTAAAGTATTGCTAAATTCCCTAAATGCCACCCAGTTTGACTTCCTTCTTATTAAATTCTAATGTTAGGTCACTGTTCATATGGAGTGCTTGTCCAAGACATCCCTATAATACATATTAACAAAATAACTCAACAAGTTGCCCATTTAACTGTATGGCATAATCTGGTATTATGGAAGCTGTGTACTCATCTGTAAAATGGGTTGAACATACTTATACTACTTACTTCACTGAGAAGTGAGGAAAAAACTTTGTAATATATTTGTCATCCATTTTGTTTTCACAGTATCGATGTTTAGAATAATCCTTGCTTGCCATAATGCAACAGGGTTGAATTTAGTTAGGAGAGACCTATGTTCAAATCCCACCATGAATATTTGCTAGCTGTGTGACTACAAGCAAGTCATTTAACCTGAATTTTACTTTGCTCATGTGTAGAACTAAAATAATACCTATACGGTCTATAATATTTTCCATTCATTGTCTCTTTGATTTACCATAAAGACATACTGTCACGCTTTAAAATTATGTTGCTTCCAGCATACTTCCAGATGGATTTTTGTCAAGTCCAATCCCTCTTTCTAAGTTCATCTTTAAAAATGTCATTACCACTGTCTCACCGAGTACTTCAGCTAAGATGATAGAATTTAAATATTGTTGCTGATGAAAAGAGATCACAATAGAAATGCCTTCTGATAATTTTTCATACATATTTGCCGCAATCCCAGTGTCCTCTAAAAAATGTTCTGAAGATGATTTAGCCTGTGGTTGGTTCTCACATCAAATCCTTTATAGGCTTGTTTATTTGTTAACTTTCCACAAGGCAATAATGCCTGTATTTCCTCCCCTGTGCAGTGGCTGTCAAATAAGTTTGCATTCTAAAGATGTATTACCATTTTCCATCAGGTTCCTCTGCTTGACAGGATTGTCAAGCTGGCTTATGTGATTTCTAGATTCTTTGGGTCTCTTTATTGTAATAGTTTTTTAAATAAGTTAAATTTCTCAATGCAATAAAGGGTGAATCAGAGTCAATGTCCTTACTTAACCATTTTCCATTTCTCAAAGTTGATTATTTGCTTTATTAAACTATAGAAATTATGTTATAGCATACATCTCATCTTTCTTTTCTCTTCTAATATGTTATTGATTTTAACCTGTGTTCCGTCAAGTCAGTGATATACAAGAAGACAGAGTACTCTAAAATCACTCCTGTCAATAATCTTTCAAAATGCAACTTCATTTTTTTATTTTGATGTTATGACCAATGTCTATCACCTTCTGACACTCTTCTTAAAAGTGTAATAGTAATGTACACATATGAATCTTTGTGTATATATACATATATATGTGTATATATACACACACATATACATATGTAGATATATATGCGTGTGTGTATGTGTATATCTGCATATATCTTCCTGTTCTATGCCCTGATTGAGAGCAATAATTAATGGATCACTGAATAAAGTTATTTTCATAGAATCTGTATATATACAGATATATACATACATACATATCTATATACATAAAGATATACACATACATATATATATGTATATATATATACATATAGCATTAGTCTTTTTTATTTCTTGATTACAAAACCACTTTTTCACCAGTCTCTTTCCTTTCCACCCCAAAATTTACCTTCACATTGAGCTTACTAAGTATATCAAGGAATAATCTGTTTAGAGAATAAGTGCTGGAACTAGAGTCAGCAAGACCTAAGTTCAAATCCAGCCTCAGACACTTACTAGCTGTGTGACTTTGGGCAAGTCATTTAAACTCTGTCATCCTCAATTTTCTCATCTGTAAAATAGGAATAATAATAATAGCACTTACCTTACAGGATTATTGTGAGAAAATGAGATAACATTTGTAAAGCACTTTGCAAGCATTCAAGAGCTATATAAATGCTAGGTAGCCCACTTAAATAAAATCACCACTTTAAAAGTAAAAAGGCAAAAACTTATGCAGAAGTATAAAAATGTCAATAAGGAGTTTTGATTAATTTCAAAGAAAATGACATAGTAACTATCAAAAGCATCATTCTGGAAAAGGAATATAAAAACCTGGCTAAGTGATTGTCTAGCATTTTGCAGAAAAAACAACATGATGCTTCTTTTTAAAAAGAATAAATTGCCAAATTCATATCTGACTTATACCAAAGAAATCAAGAGATATATGTTTTTATCACCAAAATGTTTAAATTTATTTCAACACAACAATTTATTCTAACTTACAGGATAAAAGAGTATTAGGGGTATGCAAAAATTTCTGGAGGTGGAACATAATAGACCTGCCAGATGCCCCAGATTAAATTGTACATTGATGATTATAAATTGTTCCAAAGAAGTTACCTGGGAAACTCAGAACCTGCTTGTTGATTACTTGCAAATTGTTTTTAATTTTAGTCATCCAAATTGTACTCATCCAAGTAAATTCTTAGTATTTTGCTTCCTTTAAAAAGAATAATCTTTTATGATTATCAGATGGCCTTAAAGGGAAACGTACCTCAAACTAAATAATGACAAACCAGTCAACAAATGCAATTCATAGCTAAAAGCTATGCACTGTCTTAATTCAATTGATCCTAGAACACTGCACTGTCTGTCCCTTGTCTGATTTCTGATAATACAATCAATTCATCTTTTACAGTAAGCAAATCACCAGGGCTGTAGATCTCATTGTAGTACAGATCTATTGAGGGAAAGAAATGAGTATAGTAATTTAAGCCTGTCACCTCCATCAGTAACTACAAGTAAATAAAATGACATCAAATTTCATAATAAAAATAATTGCAGAGATTTTACATCTGTCCTTCCTTCTTTAGTATTACTATGCCAGAAAACATGAAATAAAATGGAGGTGTGATATTCACTAACAAGTTTAGTTAACAAAGAAGTCCTTAGTTCCAATATAAACACCAGATGACCATGAAAACAAAATAGGTTATTTTCATGAATCATTAATATATCATGATTACAAAACACTTAAGTGGAAAATTTGTTGTCATTTGCTATTGCTTCTGTCATATCTTTGGTGGTTTTCAAGAACTCATTTTAGAGCTTTCAGGAACCATAGAAATCATCTAGTCTTTCTCACTTTATTTATGAGAAAAATTAGGCCCAAAGTTAGATTTGCCTCAGATCACATGAGAGTACACACAGTATTAGACTTGGAATCAAAAGATTAAGACTAACATCCTGCCTTAGACAAATAATAGCTATATGATCATGAACCTTATATGATCATTTAACCTCTCCAAGCTCAGTTTCCTCATCTGTAAAATATAAATAAAAATACCTTTAAAACCTGTCTCATAGTACTGTTAAGAGGAATGTGCTGTAAAACTTTAAAATACTACATAAATGTGAGTAAATCTTTATTATTAGTCATAGCCAGGACAATGGCAAGGTCTTCCAGGATAATACTCTTTACATTTTACCATAATGACTACTAAATCATTACTAATTACTATGATGATTACTAAAGATTGCAGTTACTTAGGATAGCTAATGCAAACTGATTGTGGTGGCACATGCCTGTCATTCCTGCTGCTGGGTAGGCTATAGCTTGAGCTCAAAAAGTATGAGCTGTAGTGTGTTTGGCCAACTGAATGTCTGCATTGGTCCAGCACCATTACGGTGAACCCCCAGAAGTGGGAGGCCAGCAGCTTTCTTAAAAGAGGGCAAACCAACCAAGGTCAGAAAGAGAGCAGATCAAATCATCTATATTGGGATCTGGCCCATGACAAGCCACTGCACTTCCAACTTGGGCAAAACAGGGAGACTTGGTCTCAATCCCCACAACCCTACCCCCCAAAAATGAGTGTAGTTCTCTGAGTTATAGTTTATAAATTAGGAAGAAAGTTTTTATAAATGTATATGGTGTGGGAACCTCCTTTATGTATATAGAAGGTACACAACTTGTGCAGATTTTAAGTACTATGTTCAGCCTCCAGGAATTTTCCCATGTGCTAAGCAACATTCCCCATATTACATTTTTTTTTTTTGCATAAGGCAGTTGGCTATTCATTAGTGACTCTGCTTAAATAGTTTTAAGTTTGGACACTAAAACATTGAAGGTATACTAAATGAAGACAATGATGTATTCAGCCTAGTATTGTATCTTAGAGTTGCCCTGATGCAATTTTTTATGGAAGAAGATAGCAGCAATCCTCCAGCTAAACTACCTGCTACATAAAATAAAGCTTTATTTTACTTGTCCTAAAATATTTGTTCCATGAGATGACTTGGTTAACTCATCCTATTTGCTTAACACATGCCTTCTGCAAGTTCATGAAACTTGGTCATATGCCTTTTTTACCTTTATCTTTTCAGACCAGTGATTACCTTATCTGGTTCTATAATACCCTTGGGTTCTCCTTGGGACCTATATTCCAATAAAAGCAATGTTATACATAATAGTCAGGTTCTATACTACGGTTATTACTACATGCTTTAGCTATATAATTATTTTGTTATTTTTTTTTAGTTCAGCAACAATTTTTTTAATTAAAACTTTTTTTTAGTCAATGAAAATCCAACTTCTCTCCCACTCCCTTTTTCATTTTTCCCCAGTGAAAAAGAAAGAAAAACAAAAACTCTATTAGAAACACGCACAATCAAAAAAAAATTCTCACACTGTTTATGTCCAAGTAAACAAACAAAAAAAAAGTTTTAATCTGCACCCTGATTCTATTCACCTTTCTGTCAGGAGGTGGGGATAAATATTTCATTATAAGTCCTCTGGAATTTTGGCTGGTCTTTCAGTTGATTAGAGTTTCTAAGTTTTTCTGAGTTGTTTGTCTTTACAATATTGTTATTTTATAAACTGATTGGTTCTATTCACTTCATTCTCCATAAGTTCATATAAGTCTTCCCAGGTTTCTCTGAAACCAACCCCTTCATCATCTCTTAAAACACAATAGTATTTTATCACACTCACAAACTATAAATTGTCCTGCCATTCCCCAATTGATGAATACCCCTTCAGTTTCCAATTCTTTGCCAGTGCAAAAAGGTGCTATAAATATTATTGTATATATGTTTTTTTCCCCTCCTCTTTCTTTGATCTCTTTGGGGGCATATACCTAATGAGGTATTACTGGTTCAAAGGGTATGTACAGTTTAGTAGCTTTGGGGCAAAGTTCCAAATTGTTTTCCAGAATGGCTAGATCAGTTCATAGTTCCACCAACAGTGCATTAATGTACCTGTTTTCCTAAAACCCTCGAATGTTTATCATTTTCCTTTTTTGTCAAGTCTGCTAATCTGATGGGCATGAGGTAGGACCTCAGAGTTGTTTTAATTTTCATTTCTCTAATTATTAATGATTTAGAGGATTTTTATATGTCTATGGATAGCTAGATTTCTTCTGAAAACTACCTATTCATATCCTTTCAGCATTTATTAACTGGAAAATGAATAGCTCTTAGTCTTAAAAATTTGATCCAGTTTCTTATGTATCTTAGAAATGAAATTTATATCAGAGAAATTTGCTACCAAGATTTTTTCTCATTTACATGTTTCTCTTCTACTTTTAGCTCCATTGGTTTTATTTATGTAGACTTTTATATTTTATGTAATCAAAATTATCCATTTGCCTTGTATGATCCCCTCTAATTTGTTTATGATGTCACACTTTAAGTCAATTATCCATTTGGAGCTTATCTACAGATAACTAAATGATACATTGGATCAGGTGTAGGACTTGAAATCAGGAAAATCTGAGTTTCAATCCTGTCTTATATGTTGCCTAATTGCGTGACTCTGAGCAAGTCATTTAAACTTTCTGTGCTCCAATTTCTTCATCTGTGAAATGGAATAATAACAGCACCTACTTCCCAGGGTTATTGTGATGAATTAGCATATATAAAGAGCTTTGTAAACCTTAAAGAACTATATAGCTATTGTGTTGGTATATGATATAAGCTGCTGATCTATTCGTAGTTTCTAGAAGAATGATTTCCAGTTTTTCCAACAGTTTTCTCAAATAAGAAGTTCTTATCCTAATAGCTGGAATCTTTGAGTTTTCAAACATTAGGCTCCTGTTAGTTTATTTGCTTCTATTTACTATTTCACTGATGTTATCTCTATGTCTTAGTCAGTGCCAGTTTTTCTGATGATTATTGCTTTGTAAATCTAGTACTGCCAGGCCCCTTTCCTTTCCATTTTTTTTCATTATTTCCCTTAAGATTCTTCATCTTTTGCTCTTCCAGATGAATTATTTTTTTTTCCCTAGCTCTATAAAGTGATCCTTTGGTAACCTGATTAGTATAGTACTGAATAAGTAAATTAGTTTTGATAGTATTCTCATTTTTATTATGTTGGCTCAGCCTACCCATGAGCAGTTAACATGAATCCTCCCTTAATATACCCTCCTTCTTATTCCTTCCTTTCCTTTGTAATAGTTCTTACTTTCAGTCCCTTTCTCTCCAGTTTCCCAGTTGGATAGAATGTATTTCTGTATCCAATTATATGTGTGTGTGTGTGTGTGTGTGTGTGTGTGTGTGTGTGTGTGTGTGTGTGTGTATAAGTATTCTTTCTTTCTTTGACTGGTTCAGATGAGGGTGAGGTTCAAGTGTTGTCTGCTCCTCCCATCTTTCCCTCCTCATACACCTTGATTACGTAAGAAAATTCTCCCCTTTCTCTCCCCTTTTCTATCCAAGTCTTCCTTTCCTTCTAAGACCACCAAAACCTAACAGAACCACTCCCAGGCCCTCTGTCTTAGTAAGCCTTCTTCTAAGACCTCTGATGATGATAGGATTCTGAGAAACACTTAGTATAGTTATATTATACATTAGATAGGTTTTTGTAGGCCAACCTGGTGCTGGCTCTCATTCCTTCATGTCCAGGTTATTACAACAGCCTGAATGTTGGTCTAACTGCCTCAAATCTCTCCCCGCTATGTTCTATTCACCAGTCAGTTATTAAATTAATCTCAATAAAATGCAGGTCTAACTATGTCACTCCCCCTTTCTTTGTCCACTATCTTTGATTTATTGGATAAATAGACAGGTAGATAGATGGTATAGGCATATAGATATATATGGTTTATACATAGTTTTTGCATGTTGTTGCCCCCATTAGACTGTGAGCTTCCTGAAAGCAGGTATTGTGCTCTGCCTTTCTTCATATGCCCAGTGCCTGGCATATGCTATGCGCTTAACAAATGCTTACTGAATTGTTTTTGAAGGCTAACAACTCCACACTGAAAGCTGGGGATTCCATGATTAAAACAGAGAGCAATGGGTAGCCATCAAATATCTGCTGGCTACTCTCAACCTGGACAGAGCCATTATCTGAGAACATTTGAAAAAGGATATAGCATGTCAGTTAGACTTTGAAGGCTTGATGGATTTTTAATACCCAAGATGGAGGGGCAAGAAACAACATGATCAAAGGCACAGGGAAGGGAAAGAACTGGCTATATTTCAAAAATAATAAGTAGTCAATTAACAAAAACTCACACTTATGTGTTACTTAAAAGTTTATAAAGCAAATTCTTCAAAACAATCCTGCTAAATAGTAAGAACATTTTCATTACTATTTTACAAATTAAGACCGGAGAACTGTAATGCCTTCTGGGTGTAAAGCACCGAGGATAGAAAGAGAAAAACAGTCTGTGCTCTCAAGGTGTTTATACTCTACTGGGGAAAAACAACATGTACATAAATAGGCAGAGTAAAAGAAAAACTTGATCAGTTTTCCTTTCGCTAAGGGATTGATAACTTGGAACTTCACTGGGAGGTGGCCCCTGAGTTGGGCATTGAAGGAATACAAGGACGTTTTGAGGCAGAAATGATGAGGAAGTATATTCCAAACAAGGGAAACAGTATATTCAAATGCATGGAGTCAGGAGATAAAAGATCAATTTCAGAGAATAGTTAGTAGTACAGTCTGGCTAGGACAGCGAATGTGCGAAAAGGAGTCAAAGTCTAGAATGACAGGAGGCTGCAGGAATAGCAGATTGTTCAGGGCTTTAAATGCCACACTACGAGTTTGTATGGAGAGTCACTGAATGCTTTAGAAAAAGGGAGTGAATGGTCAGGCCTGATGGCACCTATGTAGAGGATGGATGAGAAAGAACCACAGAGAGACCAATTCATACACTATGATAGTGGACCAGACAACAGACAATGAGGGCCTAAATTAGGGTGCTGGTTCTGTTAGTGAAGGAAAAGGATCATAAGGTCTCTCATAGCGGCACAGAATTACAATTGGAAGAGACATCAGAGGTCACCTAATCTAATGCCCTAATTTTACAGGCAAGTAAAATTTGAGCCTCAGATTTGAACCTATATCTTCAGATTCCAAATTTATCACTCTTTCTGCTGTGCCAAAACAAATGACAAAGATTTTGTTTTTTTAATAAAACTGAGTGAACGATTACAAAGGGAGAAGTGTCAAAGATGACTGACTCATAAGTACCGTAGACATAAATAGAGAAGAACAGGTTTATAGGGGGAAAGACAAGAGTTCCACTCTGGATATGTTAAGTTTTATATGATAATGGGATATCTAGGAGGATATATTCAATAGGCAGTCAGTGATGCATAACTGGAATTAAGGATCAAGATTATGGCTTGAGTATACAGCTTCAGCAGTCATCTGAAAAGAAGTGATAGTTAGGAAGTGGAAAGATATCCAAAACATTCCCACGGAGAACAAAGAGAGCAAGACTTGGATGATATTCTAGCAAAGGATCTAGTGAACAACAACATAATAGCAGCTAACATTTATAAAGCACTTATTATGTACCAGGCACTGTGCTAAGCACTTTATAATTATTATCTCATTTTATTCTAACAACACAGGTAGGTGCTATTATTATCCTCATTTCACATATAAGAAAACTAAGGCAAACAGAAGTTAAGTGACTTGCTCAGGGTCACACAACTTCTAAGTGTCTGAGGCCATATTCGTATATAGGAAGATGAGTTTTCCTGACTCCAGGCCTGATGCTCAATCTGCTTAGTCACTTAGCTGCCACCTACAAAGAAGGGTCAGACAGGTCAAAGGAGAAGCATGGAGTATAAATGAAGGGCAAAGAAGAAATTGTCTGGGAAGAGACAGTGGTTAATGTCAATAGAATAAGGGCTGAGAGGCCAATGAATTTAACTGCAAGGAACCAAGATGTGAGAGGGCAGTAAGGAAATAGAAAGTTTGGCACTGAAAGGGAGGAGAGATGGGACAACAGCTTGTGAAGGATAGAAGGATTAAGTGAAGGCTTTTTAAGAATGGGATACACTTGTGCATTGGTCCTCAATGTGTATTCTGTGGACCAGGAAGAGGGGGAGGTCCCCCAAATCCTTTATGAGGGTCTGTGAAGCCAAACTACTTTTATAACAATACTTAACATGCTTTAATTTGTAATGAGGTAAATATCAATAAATGTAACCTACCAAAAAGCTGGGGGGGGGGGAGGGCGGCAGAATTCAGTAATTTTTAAGAGTGTAAAGACCAAAAAGTTTGAGAACTATTGAACTTGAGTATGTTTGTAGGTAGCAGGAAAAGAGCCAGTAGACAGGGAGAAGTTGAAGATGAGAGAGAGAAAATATTAACTATGAGAACCTCTTGGGGATGGTAAGGGAAAACACTCAGAACAAAGGCAGATTCCTCAGAGATGGGACTAAAGGAAGAGGGTTCAGAAGATTATGCACAAAAGGGTTCTGAGGTACACTCAGAAAGGTGCCCATAGCAGGTGGCCTCTATTTTCTCCGTAAAGTACAATGCAAGATGCAAGAGATTTCTAGGTTTCTTCCAACTCCAAATTCCTGTGACTGGAAACTGAATAAAAATAACTTTCTACTGATGTACTACTCCAGTACCTCAACAATTCAATTCTATTAAAAAGGCATATATTTAGAACATATGCAGAGAAAAAAAATTCTAGTCCTTATGCAAGACAGAAAGAAAAGATACAATATCAACTCCACCCTCATGGAAGTATCATCTAGGGAAAGAAAAGCAAGTGACTAGACTACAAAAAGTATTTGCTAACAGAGTACAAGATCTTGAAGATCCTAGAAGTCTGGAAACAATTCAAGTCCCGTCCACTCAACAGTCTAACTAAATAAAGAGGATCATCAAAAGAAGATTGGGTACCAGGTGAGGAATGTTTTTGACCACGGCAACTCATGAAGACTGTTTACCTGGGTTCTAATCTTAGTTCTGTTAATAACTATCTCAAGCAAATCACTTGACTTCTTTGGTTGTTAATTTTCTCATCTGTAAAAATAAGATTAAACTTGATCTCTAAGGTCCCTTCCAGCTTTAAATCTAGGATTCTATGAATTAGAGAATTAGAGAGTAAAGGAGATGGCTAAAATAATCATATTGAGAAATTTGAAGAGAAAATTATCATTGTCATTTGGAAGAAAACATTCTAAGAGAGTCAGAGAAGTCTTTATAAAGGAAGTGGTACTTGAGTGGTACTTCAACAGAAGAGAAGAACATTAATAGAAAGAAGTCCATTCCAGAACCATGGAATCCCAATGAAATCACAAACTTTTCAAAATACATAACAAAAAATTACTCAATAATCATTTATTTCATCAGTAGAGTGAGTACTCACACAATAAAAACATAGATTTCTAAAGGAATTAACCTTGATTTCACCTTTGCAACATCTCTTGAATACGCCCCCACCCCCCACAACACTGCCAATATTCTAGTGCAGGCCCACATTACCTCACACCTTGGTTACTACAATAGCCTGGTGGATCTGCCAGCCACTAATTTCCCCACTCTAGTCCATCCTCCAAAGTGATTTTCCTTAAGTGGTGGTGTGACCATGTCATCCCCACACTCAATAAACTCCAGTGGCTCTCTATCACCTCCAGGATCAAATACAAATTCCAAAGTCCTTCATAACTTAAACTCCACCCCGCTTCTCCAATCTTCTTATATCTTACACCCTACCACATACTCTTTAATCCAGTGACACTGGCTTCCTTGCTGTTCCAGGAACAAGTCATTCCATCTCTCAGCTCCATTTTCTCCAGTTGGCACATTCACACCTAGAATGCCTCGGCCCCTCCTCATCTCTACCTCCTGGCTTCCCTGGCTTCCTTCAAATCCTAGATGAAATCATATCTTTTACAGGGATCCTTTCCCAATCCATTCTTGGGGAGCTAAAATTGTTAGGAATTTTTCCTTCATATTAAACTGTAGAAGCCAGCTTAGCTTAAGTACTTCCATTTTAAAATCATCTTTTTCATTTTCATTAAACCTGAAATGGGGAAACACATGTTCTAGTCTTCACCTTCCCTCCTCCATTAAGCTGTTATACTCTTCTTTGCCCAGGAAGCTGATATCCAGGTGGTGAAGGTAGCCTAATCTGATTGATCCCTGGTGAACCCTAAGAGTATTCCATCATCTCAATAACTTTTATTTTTAAATTTTATTCCCACAACCCGAAGATATTCCAATTTAGACATTTCAGAAAAGTCTGGATCTAAAAGATATCCTGCCCCCTCCTATATGCAATGCTTTCTGTTCAATCTATTATGAAGTAGGAGCCATTTCCTAAAGACACATTTTCCCCTCAATTGACCAGCTGTTTTAAGAAAGATTTGGGCAATGTGACCTACTAAACAGAATACAGCTTTTATTCCATTATAATTTCTAAATCTGCCTCTGTGCAACTTCCACCCACTCACCCTAGATTTGGCCTCTTGGGCTAAGCACAGTAAGTCTTTCTGCACCACTGCTCTTCAAGTATTTGAAGACAACTATCACAATTCCCTCTGTATCTTCTCTTTTACAGGCTAAAGAGTCTTAGCTCCTTCATGGCAAGAGGGCTAACCCATTCCTGTGCAATGAACCCCTCTGGCAGAAGTTCAGCAAAGCCTAATGATCCCTTCTCAGAATCACGTCTTACTGCTTAAAATAAAACACACAGGATTACGATGGTAACCAATTTGATAGAAAAACAATTATAAAAATATTTTTAAACAAGTTCAAGGACTCCAAATTAAGAATCCTTGTTCTATAGCATGATTTCAAGATCCCTAGCCAGTTGGTTACTCCCCTCTTAACCATAACTCTTGTGATTATACATCATAAACGTGTGTGTGTGTGTCTGTGTGCGCGCGTGTGTGTGCGTGTGTGTAAAATCAGAGAAGAGCACGTCCTGGCCAAACTCAAAATTCAAAGAATTCTCTTCTGTCTGGATGATGAACTACTTTTTCCATGAGAAGCACAGTTCCTTTTCATTTTCTTTCATTGCTTCAAACTGTTACAATTCACTTCTAAGTAACTGACAACCGCAAAAGATGGAAGATACCCCTGAAGTGTACAGACATTTTTACAAACAGAAATGATTTTTTTTTTTTGGCTAGGCAATGGGGTTAAGTGACTTGCCCAGGGTCACGCAGCTAGTAAGTGTTATGTGTCTGAGGCCAGATTTGAACTCAGGTCCTCCTGAATCCAGGGCCGGTGCTCTATCCACTGTGCCACCTAGCTGCCCCAGAAATGATTTTTTAAAAGAATGTTTTATGTGTTCCTTGATCAAATTTTCTTTTCCATACATGCAAAAGCACAGTCAGAGAATTAATTCATTTAACATTTATTAATCACTGTTCTAACCACTGGAGCAGATACAAAGTTTAGATAAAACATAGTTCCTGCTGTCATAGAGCTTACAATGGGAGAATAATACACAAGTATGTAAATATAATATACAATATTTCATTCTAAGTGGTTTAGAGAACTGCAAAACAAAATGTTATGTGATGTTAAAGGGAAAAGGTCATTACTCTCTGGGGACGTCACGGAGAAGGTGACTGGTGAACTGAATTTTAAAGAATGGTTAGGCCGAGGGAAGACATTTCAGGCACAGATGACGCTGAACATATGCACAGTAGTGGAGGTATGTTCAGGGAACAGATGGTAGCACATCTGGTCTGAGTAAAGAGTGCCTGGAGAAAAGTCATATGAAATAAGTACGAAGTCACCAGACTATGGCAGGGCTCAGAAGTCCAGACAAAGGCGCTGGAGCTTTCTTCACAAACTAGAATGCCACTGAAAATTCTCAACAGCAGAATGACAAGACTAGATAGATACATGTAAAAGAAATGATTCTGACAGTGGTATAAACGATAGATTGGAGAGGGGAGAAGCAATGTGTGAAGAACGACTACTAAGAGGTTACTTCAATTGTCCAGGAGGATGGTCTTGGGAGTCTGCGCTCATGTGCTGGCAGTGGGAAATCAAGAAGAGGGCACAGATTTGATAAATATGTGGAGGCTTAATAACTGTTGGAATATGAGGTGAGATGAAGGAAAGTTTAAGATAATTCCAAGGATTCTACCAAGGGAAATTCACTGCTAAAACAGAACTAGAGACATCATAAGGAAGAGCAGGTTTAGAAGGGAAAGAATTGGTCTGTGGACTACGTACCTAAGTAAATTATACATTTTAAGATGTATAAAAATACAAAAAAAAATGCTGTTAGGCTTTTAAATTTTGAGGTGCCAGCTGAATATCCAGATGGAAACGCGTTGTTGTCAAGGAGACTATCAGTCCTTAAAATTTTTAAATTAACATTTTTCTAAATTGAACATTGAAAATAGTATATCAAAGTGTATTCTCCTTTAAGTTGATTGTCTTTAAGCTAGCATTTTTGCTGGAAAAAATTTAGGAACCTAATTTAGCAAAACATATTCAGTACAATTTCCCACAGATAACTTCCAAAACTAAACATCAGCAAAGCAGATACTTAAGAACAACATTAAAACGTTTACTAATTCAACTAAACAGAATCAACTGAAGAAACAATAATTCAGAAAGGATAACAGAAACTTCTGTAGAAGTATACAAAGAGTTTATATTTACACCAATATGGTAAATTTTTTAAAAAATTTAAAATTTTTAAAAACTACTAAAAATTTCCATTTTTATAAAATACCTTAATAGTATTTCAGTTAATCATTTTTATTTTTCCATGAATTATTCTTTGCATAAAGAAAATCATTAAATAGAGCCCATTTATGAGCACATAGACAATACCTTGGTGGCTCGTATCTGTCTGTGAATGTCAGTTAGTTGTTGAATTTTGTATTCTAACTCCGAAATCTGGGCCTGAAGCCACGTCCAGCGGCTGCCAACTCTAGCTCTGTCTACAAGCCACTTCCATTCAGTACTATAGTTACTGTGAACAAGATAGAACAAGGTTAGCCAATGAAAAAATACAATTACATTTTCATAAAGATAGCTTTAACATCTCACTTTTATCAATTTATTCTAAATTTCCTTTAAAAAACACTGAAGTTGAATAGCACACAAATACATAAAAATTTAAAAGCTTTATTTTTCTTCCCAGTTATCCTTTAAAAACTTAAAGGCACTGTATTTTTATTATTCTATAATGTGTAATTTCTTAAGTACAATAGTAGTATAAACCTCTTTTTAAATACTAAAAGAGGAATTTCTGAGAAGAAAAACAGAAAAGGACAGAAAACAGGGACTATAATACTAATAATAAATTACAAATTGTTGCATCAGTCTTTTACTATTTATTAGTTTTCAAGCATATGAATTTGACTTATACTGGACCCAAATGGTTTTAGCAAGGTATAGTATTTCTTCTATACATATTTTAAGGTAAAATAGACATAACCTTATTAAGTTAATTAACATATTGAACAAGCTCAGTCTTAAGTTCAGACTACACATTTTGCTATCAAAGCTCGGAATCACAAAATTTAGAACTCAAGGGACCTCCGTGACCATCCTGTACAATGCATACTCTTAAATGAATGCCTACTAAATAAAACATGCACAGTTAGGTAGTCAACATTCCTCTGCTTTCCAAATGTCTATCTAAATTCTGATTATCTACTGGTTAAATCCCATTATAACAATATAACAGGACCTCTGTATTGTTTCGTTGATGAAACTGAGTTATACAAAATATGCTAGAAATACTAGCTCTAATCTACAAGACTCAGAAATGAAACAGTTAATGTCTAAGTCCCTTTTTAATTAAAAGTAAAAAAGTCAGTGCCGATTAAGTATACTAAACTTGGTGAAAGGTTTCTCCTTCTGTACCTTTTCGTTATAAGTCTGCTTTAGTAGGTAACCTGTAGGTTTTGGTGAATTTTTTTTTACAAGTACTTTTTGTGAAATGGTTGGTGTGGGGAAGGATAACAGCTACTTAACAGAAGAATATTAAGATTATCAGAGGCTCAACTAGAATCCAATTCTGCCCAATCTAATTATTTTGTTATAGGCAGTGTCTGTTATGTGGAAATGTTTTTGTTGTTTAGTCATTTGGTTGTTTCCAACTCTTCGATACCCCATGGACCACTGAACACCGATACTGTCCATGAGGTTTTCTTGGCAAAGATACTAGAATGGTTTGCCATTTCCTTCTCCAGTGGATTAAGGCAAACAGAGGTGAAGTGACTTGCTCAGGGTCACACAGCTATTAAATGTTAGAGGCCAGATTTTAACTCAGATCTTCCTGATTACAGACCCAGCCCTCCATCCACTGAGCCACCTATTTGCCTCTACATGAAAATAAGACCAAAGAAAGTATATGACAATAATATAGAGAATTTATGTCAGCAGATGGATATGAAACAGCATGACAGAATACAGAGAACATTGGATGTGGAGATAGAAAATACTTCAGTTCAACAAGATATTTTAGCGCCTTGGTCTTTTCATATTAGTAGAATGAGCAGAATGAGGAGGTTTGACACTGTTCTCTAAGATTCATTAAAGTTCTATATCCTATCACACTTGCGTAAATAATTTTCTTACACACAAAAATTTTTTAATAAGTTTTTACCTGTACTAATATTCTTTTATGCTCCCTAAATGCCACCTTACTAAAATTTTTCATTCCAGAGAAGATGACTGAATAAACATGTCATGACAACACTAGAATGGTGTACTACTCAAAATTTTCATTTTTCTTTGTGTTTTGTCAATTTTAGGTATATGCAGTCAGACAATTTAGATACATCAATTTTAGGTTCCTAACAACTGATGGATTAATAAAGGTGGCATAACTCTGCTGAACTTATTATTAGCATTATTTCTACCAAAATAAGCTGATCATAGACTTGAGGATTCTGTACCAGAGATGAGACTAAATGCTAAGGTTCCCACAATTTTAAATGCGCAGCCTTGAAGATTATTTCAATATTTTTAAAATATCACTATAAATTCACCAAAGATGAAATGTCATCTGGCTCTCAGAAGACAGCTAGCTGATTGCCAAATATGACATATGAGCCAGAACAATCTCATGGGCATCAAACACAAGATTAGTTTTTTGAAGTTTGTATTGATCTATTGTGGTTGCTGTGCAGCAGTTTTCAGTCGTGTCTCTCTTTGTGACCCCAGTTGGGTTTTTCTTGGCAAAGATACTGAAATGGTTTGCCATTTCCTTCTCCAGCTCATTTTATAGATTAAGAAACTGAGGTGAACAGGGTTAAGTGCCTGCCTGAGGTCACACAGTTAGCAAGTGTTTGAGGCTGGATTTGAACTCAGGTCTTTCTGACTCTGGGCCCAGCACTCTAACCACTGTGCCACCTCACTGCCCCCTAGAAGTGAGTAGTAATGGTAGGGCTTTCTTGTTGTTCAGTCTTCCCACTCTCTGTGACACCATCTGAGGTTTTCCTGGCAAAGATACTGGAGTGGTTTGCCATTTCCTTCTCTAGCTCATTTTTCAGATGAGGAAACTGAGGCAAACAGGGTTAAGTGACTTATTCAGGGTCACACAGCTAGTAAATGTCTGAAGCTGGATTTCAATTCATGAAAATGAGTCTTTCTGACTCCAGGCCTGGTATATATCCACTGCACCACCCAACTGCCATATCATCCAAAACTTTATTTTTACAATGAGGATTTTAAAAATTCACTTTACTCATTTACATGTTCACACATATATCCTTTCTGACACTTACTAGTAGGTGGACCCTAGGCAAACCTCTTAAATTCTATGTGATTCACGACTCCCTAGGACTTAGCAACTAAGTCAGACATATGATTTAGTAGAAGGAGCGGCATTTACATACGCACATATACCACATTACACTCTAATGATATTGAGTCAAGCCAGACAAAAAGTGTAAACCTAATTTCTTTGGAAAGAATTTGATTCCATATTGTTTTGGAGAACTTAAATTTTAACTTAAATCAATAAACCAACAAACATTCATTAACCATCTACTACCTTGGGCCAGGATACAAAGACAAAACTGAATGAGTCTTTGCCTCGAAAGAATGTAGGTACCTCCTTCAACCTGAAGCGTCTCCTCTGTTCCCCTCAATAGTTAGATCCGCCATTTGCAACCTTGACTATATTTAATTATTTTGTATTTATTAATGTTAAATGTCTTTAAAATGCTGTCTTTATTGTCTCCCCCATTAGAATGTAAACTCCATGAGAGTAGGAATTGGTTCATTTGTTGCATTTATATTCTTAGCAGCCAATACTTGTAACAGGCCTGGTATATGGCAGGCCCTTAATACTGACTGACTAATTGAAGGAGTTTATAGTCTACTTCGGGGGATATAACATATACTCAGGTAAATAAAGTATTTTGGGTGGGAGAACAGTAACAATTGGAGGAAATTTAAAAAAAAAAAAAAACCTTCCTGTAAAAGGTAATGGAAGGAGAGCATTTCAGGTATAGGGTAAATTTCAGGGATGGAGCCAGAGAACATGCCTAGAGCTGAGAGATGGAATGACTTGTTCCCAGAACAGCAAGAAAGCCAGTGTCACTGGATTGAAGAGCATGTGGTGTAAAATGTAAGAAGACTGAAAAAGTGTGGGGGAATCAGGTGGAAAAGGGGTGTTAGGTACGAAGGACTTTGCAAACCAGATCTTGAAAGTGATAGACAGCCACCATAGTTTATTGAGTATGGGGATGACATGTTCACACCAGAATTTAAGGAAAATCACTTTGGCAGCTAAACGGAGGATAGATTAGAATGGAGAGACTGTGGCTGGCAGACCCACCAGGGGACTATTGTAATACTCAAAGTGTGAAGTGATAAGAGCCTGCACTAGAGTGGTGGCAGCGTCAGAGGAGAGAAGGGGGCATATTTGAGAAATATTGCAAAGTTGAAATGTACAGATCTTGGCAACAGTTTGGATATGAGGGTGAGAGACAGTGACAGTCCTTAATGGTGCCAAGTGGTGTCTACCACAAAACAAATATTCCATAAATGTTTACTGATTTCCCATAAAAGAACAGATCATTATTTCATAGATACCGGTGCACTGTCTTACAAGGATAACAAGTTTAGTTGTGTAAAGGCAGGCTATTCACTTGGCTACTTTTATAAAATCTCTATAATGTCAAAGATTCTTATAGCCTGTTATTAAATTCTTGAGTATTTGGCATAAAATGACTATATGAAAATAATTATAATGCTGCTGATACTTATGCTAAATTGGGATTAAACGATTTTTATCATTCTCCACAGTGTTGGTTCAATAACAACAGAAAGTTCTACAAATGTTTATTTAGTGGCTACTTCTCACAAAGAATTGTGCCAGGTACTGAAAGAGACAAAAATACAAATAGAAGGTGATCCTTTATACTTAAATAGCTTATATTTTGGTAAAGGGGATAAGACATGGACCCAAATAAGCATAATACAAAAACAGATCAATGTAAGTGCATAATAAAGGAACGAAATTGTAAAGAAAATTTCCTTCTGGAGAAAGGACACTCCAGATATTGTTCAGTTTGGCCTAAGTATAAAGCATATAACAGTATTAATAATAACAACCATACCTTGCATTTATATAGCATTTAAGGTTTGCCAAGTGCTTTACCTACATTATTTCATGTGATATCACAACAGCTCATGAAATAGGGACTAATATTATCATCCTCATTTTACAAATAGGAAACTAAGGTTCACAGAATAATGAAATGTAATGGTTATTAGTAGAAGTAATACAATCCAACAGAAAGGATGGATGGATTGAGGCTAAACATGAAATATTTTTCTTCAGTGCACATATCTTCAGGAGAAAAAAAACATTCGGAATTCTTCACTTCTACAATCAGTCAACTGTCACTTCCCATTTCATTCCTAGAGGAAACCCCAGAAACACCAGAGACTTACATTAAAAGACCCTGACCTTAGCTACATTTACATGATGTCAGCACATATAGATAAAAATAAGAATTATCAATTATTCGGATGTTATCATTTAGTAGACTAAATGAGTAACTGCATTTTTCATCTGGATCTTCAGTATTCTGTAGATATACACAGTCTTTATGCATCAGAGACTTCATTGAATGCAGACGTAAAAAATCTCAACTTAATTTTCCATTTTTTTCCACATGTATTTGACATCTTAAAGTTTCTTAGAGTGTAATGGTAACAGAAACACAAAATGCTTAAAAAGCCTTTAAGCCACAAAAAAAAAAATCTCTCCAATACCATCCCACTAAAAGATTAACCAGTCACTTTAATAGCCTTCACTTTCCTCATCTGTTCCTTATCAATAGAATGAACATATTTGACTGTTCTCTAAGAATCATTCCAGGCTTAAAATCCTTCAAAGGTTCCCCATTTTCTACCAAATAAGACCAAAACTACTTAGAATGACATTCAAGGTAGTCCACAGAGGCTCAAAACTAACTTTGTCATTTATGCTGCACCATTCCATTTTGCGTATTCTACCATGTTCTAATGAAATTGGACTCTTCCCACCGCTGCCTCAACACATCTCAGATTAGCTAATCATCATCCCCTTTACTCACACAATTCTCTACATATAGAATGACATCATCTAATGCTACCTGTCGAAATCCTATTGTTGTTCAGTCACTCAGCGTCGAACTCTTCATGACCCTGTATGAGTTCTGCTGCTGTTGCTGCTGTTGTTGTTTTTGGCAAAGATAGTAGAGTGGTTTGCCATTTTCTTCTCCAGTGGATTAAGGCAGACAGAGGTTAAGTGACTTGCCTAGGGTCACACATCTAGTGAGTGTCTGAGGCTGGATTTGAACTCAGGTCTTCCTGACTCTATGCCCAGCACTCCATTCATTGAGCTACCTAGCTGCCTTCCTAGCCAGTGTTTAAGTCCTAGCTCAAATATCTCCTCTGTTAGGATCCTATATGCTTAGTGATCCTTGGAAATGTAATTATGAACTGACACATCATTGATTTCTAGTGCTCTGGAATGAAAGACAATATCACAATAACTTGCTCTTCTACTCAACTCCAGACAGAAATGAGGAGAGGAGTCATGACAGGATAAGGCAGTTAGATTTCTATTGTTAACAAGCCCAGCCATCTTTAATTCAAAATTGATTTGTCCCTTTTACCTCTAAAACTTTTGGGTTGTTGAAAGCAGGTGTTAACAACACCAGCATGGAGAAAGTCAATTACAAGCAATGTCACTAGAACAGTGGTAGTAAGTAGGACTTAGCAGAATTATAGAATTGCAGAATCTCAGAGTTGGAAGAGATTTGAGAGAACATCCAGTCTAACCAATAACTGAACACAAATGACCAATACAGCATACACCAGTAGATGTCATCTAACCTTTCTTTGAAAGTCTCTGAGAGAAAACCTATCTTCCCTCAGCCAGCCCATTCCTAATCATCATGTCTGTTCTGCAATGCAATGCCTGCCCATTACTCCCTGTGGAGCTAAACAGCTTTCACATAAAATCCCATAAAATATCTCAAGACCACTATCATGTTCCATCCCAAGCCTTCTCTTATCTTGGATAATTCCACTACTTTTAACAAATGTCATTTAGAATGACCATAGTTCTATCAAGACTATCAATTTCATGCATAAAATTGGGCACCCAAAACTGCACACAGTACTTCAGATGTGCCTTGACCAAGATCAAGTTCAGCAGGAATATTACCTCCCAAATCCTAAACAATACCCCTCTCAATGTAGCCTAAGATCACACTAGCTTTTTCTGCTGCAATATTCAACAATAAAATTATTTATTAAGCTCTTGCTATGTGTCAGGCACTGCACTTGGCACTGGGGCTACAGAGACAAAAATAAAAAAAGGCATTGACCTCAAGGAGTTTACGTCCTACTGAGGGAACACAACATGTACACACAAAAGTTAACTTCAATATAATTTGTGGAGGGAGCGAGCCAACAAGAGGGTGAAGGATGCGGGAAGACCACCAGAAAATGCTTTCAGCAAGAGGAAGTATATATGTATATATCAGAGTATGTATGTGTGTATACACACACACACGCGCACACACGCGCACACACACACACACTCTCTCTCTCTCTCTCTCTCTCATATCTAAGTCCCCAGCTATTTGTTTTGATTTCCAGAACCTATTCTTTCATGCTGTTTGAAAGAACTGGAGAGGGAAATCTGGAGAAGAGAAGTTTCAGAGGAGACATGTTAATTGTCTTGAAGTAATTGAAGGATTGTATGTAAGAAGGATTAGACTTGTTCTGCTTGACTCAGAGCACAGGAACAACTAGGAGCACTGGGTGGAAGCTGTAAAGAGATAATTTGAGGCTTGATGTAAGGGAAAAAATGCATCACAATCAAAGCTATTCAGCAGAAAAATAAAATGCACCAGGAGGTAGCATCACTTGGAGGGCTTCAAGCAGAGTAAAGATCATAAAGAAAGAAAAGTAAGGTGAAAGCAGAGGCAATAGACCAGTACAGTTATGGAATGGAGGAATTAGTGGCTGTGGTTTAGACAAAGACTAGATTGGGGCGGGGGGAGACAGGAAATTGTGATCACCGAGTAAAATTTCAGAGTTCAAACTCACACATGTGGTATGGATGGTACTGAGAACTAAAACCATTACTGTGGTTTTCACTGAGGTAGAGTGAAGGGATATATTATGGGAATTAAGAAGGCTGATGATTTGGGACACTAACAATAAGTATATTGAATTCCCCAAGTAAGAAGACACAGACTGGAATGGAAAGAAAGGCTATAAGCCAACTACTGGATTCCTTGAGAAATAAGGCAAAGTGACACAGAGGCCAAGCTATAACAGCAATAAGGATCCAGACCAACTATTACAGAAAAATAAAGTGAACCTCAAAGAAAAAGACTGTTGGGCAGTGTTGGCAGAGGGAGGATCTAAAATTGTTACTGTGGAGCAAAGAAAATGCCAGCTTTTCTTGGCACAATTCATCATGAGAAAAGGGACAATCAGCAGTGGAGAGGGTGGCTATCAATTCAGTGTCATTCAATGAAAAGGTTTCAATCTGCAACTGTAAAAAAATCAAGGATGAAAGAAAATTTATTTATGACTGAATAGAAAGGATGAGTGGGTCAAAGAACAAATCACAGAAATTTCATGAAAGATAATGACAATAATAACAAAACAAAATTTGTTTGATGCAGCCAAAGCAGGACATGGGGGGAAATTTATATCATTAAAACATATCAATAAAAAAGAGAAAGAGCAGATCGACAAGTTGGGCAAGCCACAAGAAAAAAAAAATACCCTAGAAAAACAACAAACTGAAAACCAAAATGGAAATTCTAAAAATCAAAGGAGAACTTAATAAAATTGATTTTTTTTTTAAAAAATTGAACTAATAAATAAAAATAAAACTTGGAGCTGATTTTATGGGAAAAAAACTAAAACAGATAAATCATTGGCTAATTTAATTTTTCAAAAGAAGAAAACTAATTTAGCAGTATTAAAAATGAAAAGGGTGAATTGACAATCAATGAAAAGAAAATTATTAGGTGCTTTTTTTGTCCAACTATGTGTCAATAAAACTGACAATCTAAATGAAATGGATGATTATTTACAAAAATACAAACTGCCCAGATTAACAGAAGAGGAAATTTCTGAATACTTCATTAACCCTATTAGAAAAAAGAAACTGAACAAGCCATAAATGAGCTCCCTAAGAAAAAACTCCAGGACCAGATGGATTTACAAGCAAACTCTACCAAACATTTAAAGAACAATTAATTCTAACATTATATAAACTGTTTGAAAAAAAAAATTAGGTAAAGAAAGAGTTCTACCAAAGCCCTTCTATGACACAAATATGGCTTTGATATATAAATCAGGGAGAGCAAAAACAAATAAAACTATAGAGTAACTATCCTAATGAATATTGATGCAAAAATTAAAATTCTTAACAAGAAGATTACAGCAATACATCACAAATATATGACCAGGCTGGATTTATAACAGAAATGCAGGGCTGGTTCAATATTAGGAAAACTACAAGTATAATTAATTATAACAATTAAAAAAACTCACAAAATTCATATTATTATATCAACAAAAGAAGAAAAAGCTTTTGGCAAAATATAACTCATTACTATTAAAAACACCAGAAAGCATAGGAATAAATAGAACTTTTCTTAAAATGATAACTAGAATCTACCTAAAACCAAGAGGAAATATTTTCTGTGATAGGAATAAGCTATAAGCCTCTCCAATAAGATCAAGAGTGAAGCAAGAATATCTACTTTCTCCATTATCATTCAATATCATACAGAAATGCTAGTTCTGGTAATAATACAAGAAAAATAAACTGAAGGAATAAGCACAGACAACAAAGAAACAAAATTATTACCTTTTGCAGAGGATATGATAGTATACTTAAAGAAACCTAGAGAGTCAACTAAAAAACAATTAACAATTTTAGCAAAGTTTCAGGATATAAAATAAACCCATACAAATCATTAGTATTTCTATATATTACCAACAAAACTCAGCAAGAAGAGATAGAGAAATTCCATTTGGGAGTCTACCTGCCCAGACACACAGGAACTATATGAACACAATTACAAATCACTTTTCACACGAAGGTAAATTTAAATATCTGTAGAAATAATAATTGTTCATGAGTAGGTGAGCCAATACAATAAAAACGATAATACTAATAAATGACTTATTCAGTGCTAAACCAAACTACCTAAGAGCTACTTTAAAGAGCTAGAAAAAAATGACAAAATTCATCTGGAAGAACAAAAGGTTAAGTACATCAAGGGAATCAATCAATGAAAATAAAAACATGAAGGAAAAAGGCCTCTAGGTACCAGATCTCAAACTATACTACAAAATAGTAATCATCAAAGCAATTTGGTACTAGCTAAGAAATAATGTTTGATCAAAGGAATAGATTAGGTACACAATATACAAAAGCAAACGAGCACAGTAATCTACTGTTTGATAAACCCAAAGATCCCAGCTACTGGAACAAGAACTCATTCTGTGACAAAAACTGTTGCAAAAACTGGAAAACAGTCTGTCAGAAACTAGGCACAGACTAGCATCTCACACCATATAACAAGATAAGCTCAAAATGAGTACATGATTTAGACATGAAGATTGATATCATAAGCAATGTTAGTGAAGCATGGAAGAAACTACCTGTCAGATCTATGGATAGGCAAAGAGTTCATGAACAATAAGAAGTAAAGAGGTTCAGAGGAAATAAAATGGATAATATTGATGAACATTAAATTTAAATCTTTTTCCTCAAACAAAACCAAGCCAAAATTAAAAGAAAAGCAGGAAACTGGGGAAAAAAACTATATCAAGTTACTCTGATAAAGGTCTCATTTCTCAAATATATAGGAAAATGATCCAACTTTATAAAAATAGCTATTCCCTAATTGATAAAAGGACAAAGTCTATCAACAGGTAGTTTTCAGAGGAAGAAATCATCATATAAAAATGCTCTAAATCACTAATAATTAAAGAAATGCGCAATAAAACAACTCTGAAGTATCTCATAATGTAAACACTAAGTAATATTGTAAAGATAATCAACTGTGAATGACTTAAAAACTCTGATCAAAACAATGATCTGCCACAATTCCAAAAGACTGATGATGAAAAATGCTACTTACTTCCAGAGAAAGAGCTAATGAACTCTGAATATAAATTGAAGCATATTTTTCCTTTTCCTTTATTTTTCCTGCTTCCTCTCCCCAAGAACATGACTACATAAAAATACATTTTGCATGACTTCGTATGTATAATTGGTATTGTATTTCTTGCCTTCTCAACAGGCAAGGGAGAGAGTGGAAGGAAAGAAAAAAATTGTAACTGAAAATAAAAATGAAATTTTTAAAAAAGCAGTACTAGGTCTTAGTCTGAGGCACCAGTTTTCTTGCCTGAAGGAAAGGTATCTGAAGCCTTTGTCACAAAGAACAATGAGGCTGGGAACTGTCAGAAGCCCAAATGAATTCATAGGAAGCTGGACAGCAGGGCTAATGGCACATGATGACAAAAATATGCAAATACTTGCAAAATTTAACATAGGAAATTATTCCTCAGGCTTGATGTCTTGTTGATTACCAAGGTACAGAACTACTCCAGACAATCCTGTGTCTCATGTCCAACTCACCACCTCATTACTAACCTGGTATTGACCCTGCTCTGTTTTGGACAATATACAGTGCTTCTGGCCCTTCAGCTCCATTCCAAATTCCTATTTACCATTTTTAACTTGTTCCTCTGTCCAGAAGCAGCAGTATGATAAAGATTTGGGTTCAAAATACGGAAGAATTTCTAATATCCAGGGATGTCTAGCAATGTAATTGGTTGCCTTTCAAAGTAGTGAGTAAGCTATCAGTAGGCATAGTCAGACAGAGGCTAGATGAATATATATCAAGGATTACTCTGCTGGGAGGGGTTTGCACTAGAGGATCAACTATCACATGGATGTATGATATTTTGAGTCCCTAATAGTTTTGATGTCTCCCTCTAAATGCAAATTTTTAGTAAGAGGATATCCCCAACAGTAATTTTTTTTAAAAGAATGAGTCAATAATAAATAAGCATTTATTAAGGACTTACTATGTGCCAGGCACTGTGCTAAATGCTAGAGATTTTTTTTAAAAGGCAGAAACAATTCTTGTACTTAAAGAGGGCCCATTCTAAATGTCGGATGAATACCAACTAATGAGTAAGAAATAAAATGTGGTGGGCACATTAATACAGTGTTGGAAGCTCTGAATTAGTCCAGTCACTCTGGAAAGCAGTTTGGAATTATGCAAAGAAAGTGACTAAAATATCCAAACTCCTAGACCTCAAAAATTTCACTGCTAGGCATATGCCCTAAGAAGATCATTGGGAGGAATCCTTCAGGTGGGGGTAGATTATGTAATAGGAGAGTAAGGCAGCAGGTAGAAGTAAAATAGAGGAGTCAAGAGGCATAGGAAGTAGAAATACACACAAACATAAAATAAAGATCAGGAGTAGAATTTATTAGGGGAAAAAAGCAGGGGTAGTGATAATCTCAGACAAAGTTAAAGCTAAAATAGATTTAATCAAAAGAGAAAAATAGGAAAATTACACTATATATAAGCCACATTAATCAATATTGTTTTAGACTAGAACAACTAGACAGTATAAGGTTGGAATACTGCCGTGGCATAGGAAATGATGAGTTGGTGGATTTATAAAAATATATGGAAAGACCTGGAATTATGAAAAAAGATGTTATCTACCTTCCTAGAAACAGCACAAACAAGTATAGTATGGTCCCACATAGATATATATGAACGTATATGAGAATATATGTGTATGATTATAGATATCTATGTGTATGTGTGTCTATGTATGTTTGTCTATTTGTGTGTGTATATATATATATATATGCATGAATGTCTATGTATGTATATACCCATACATAGTGTGTGTGTGTGTGTGTGTGTGTGTGTGTGACTGGAACACAGCAGGCACTATTGAAAGGCTGACTATAATTAGTATTAGCTAAAATGTTTCTGATGTCCTATTGTGTTTTGGTCCTTTGCTTCTTTTTCAATATAGTGCAATGAAAACAGCACAGCTATATGACCTCCAGTATTTTTGAAAAATTACTGACTTATTTAAAACCCAAAGCCGCCTTCTTCTAAGTGATTTTCTCATTCTCCAGAAAAGCATCTTAATCTTCATTGTCATTATCAGTACCCTGTAACTTTCCAATCATAACCAAAACATTACTCTACATCACTAACACAAGGGATCACCTTTCAGCTCCCACTTTTCTTCTATTTAGCTTACATTAATTTAGTTAATAGAAAATAAAGTAAGAAGGTCCCTTGCCACTTCAACAATTTGTGCTAGGCATACTTCCTTGCTGTTAACAAATGATAAACTACAAAATTATGATGGAATGTGTACTATCCACAACAATGACACTTATAGGTAGTTTTGCTTGATTTTTTTTTTATGGGAAGCACTAGGAGGGTGTTGTCTGATGGGATGTAACTGATGTAAAAAATAATATGTATCAATGACAACTTTTTAAAAAAATTAAACCTCATGTTAGAGTATTTTAGGGAATTTACAAAACTCATCAACTTTTTATCATCATATGAATATGAGATTTCTTAAATGACACCAGGCCATAATTTTCTGTAGGTTTTCCTTTATTATTTCATTGTTTTGCCTAGAATTCTAGGCAGAAATATTTTAAACCACATTTCTGATATTTTAAGGAGATTCAAAGGCCTCATTTAGGCTTTGCTTTTTCAAGAAATCTCCACATTAAAAATAGTTCACATTCTGAACATCACACAAAACCATAGGTTAAATCATCCAGGTAACTGTAATTATGTATACTCTTTGACCTAGCAACGCCAATATTAGATCTATTTTCCAAGGGGATCAGGGAAAAAGGAAAAGAATCTATATATTCTAAAATATTTATAGGAGCCTCAATATCCTTGTGAGCTATGAACAACCTCATCTCTAAGGTCCCTTCCAGCTCTGGAACTCCTCATTCTACAGAATTGCCAACCACAGAGAAGTCTGGGCTGTATTTGGGTGGGGGGAATGGGGCAAAAACAGCACTATCCCAGAGGCCAACCAAAAAAATAGGTATGTTCAGATAATAATTTGTGGCCCCATATATAAAACACACAAAACCCTAAAAATTTCACATGATTGCCAACAGTGTTTGACCTTCTATTATTAGTTACTAAGCTCTCTGTTAAACAGAATTTTTCAGCCAGCAACTGTTACTTGAAAACTTAACATTTGAAGTCAGGACCAGGGACTCTTTTTTTATAGCAAAGGCTATAAAATATACATACATTATATATATATATATATATAAAAAATATATATACACACACACACACATACATATATACACATATATATAAAAATAAAGAGGGGGTTAGGGGAGGAATCAACCAAGGAACTTAATCTTTTAAATGACTGCTTTAATTGCATTTATTTCTGAAAGAAACAATACATTTAAGTCACCTGGCTTTTTAAATTAAGAATGAAGAACAGAAAAACTAGTCTATACACCAAACTAAATATAAATGCAGATGTGCATACACACACACACACACACACACACACACACACACACAGATACGTTCCATGTAAACTTTTACTTCAATATCATGGTCATTTCAGGGCATACACATAAAGTACAAAGGTAAGAGGAAAAGAATAGAGAGAGGAAATGAGGGGGAACAGAGAGAAAAAAAGGAGCTCTCTCTGTATATATAGATACATATATATGTATCTATATATATAAACATGGAGAAATGTTCATCATTTAACATTCCTATCTTATAACCTCATAGGTTATTACTGCTAAAGACATTTAAAGCCATGTATCTGCAGTCATCCTGATGGATATCTGGCCACTGGACTCAGATGACTCTGGAGGAGAAAGTAATGCTAGTGACTTTGCACAGTCCGCCCTCACTTAAACCAAAGTCAGTTGCAAGTCATATCTTCATCTCCCTGATGTCATGAGCCTCTTTGAGAAAGAAAGACAAACCACAACCACAATTTCTACAAGAGGGACAAACAGGATATCATTTCTTAATACTAGTGTTACAGGCTAAGTGACAGTCATTCAAGCATTTCTTACCCTTATTCTAGATAGAGGAAATATAATTGTTGCACCTTTTCTCAATACTATTCAACAAACATTATTAAATGCCTATGATGTATAAGGTACTGTGCTAAGTTCTAAAGATACAAATATGAAAAACTACATTTCCTATTCTCAAGGAACTGAAATCTAGTCAGAGGGAGGGGACGTGCAAATAAATAGCTATACTAAAAGTAAGAAAATTAAGGTCAAATAGAATATAGCATGAGAGATTCAAGGGAGGCGGGCTTATGGAGATTAGGGAAGTTGTCTGTGACGAAGACAGCAGTCCCTGGAGGAAGGAGCAAGTGGATCAAGATTTCAAGAACAGAGGAGAGATGTATCATTAGAATATCCAACCTTGGGGTCAAGACTGAAGAAAAGAACTGTGCTAGAGCAATCATAATGTGGAAATAGGGGGAAATGTGATTGCAAAGCATAAATTCAAGAGAACTAGAAGCATGGGAACATTTTTTTTTAAATTTGTTGAATCACAATCTCATAGAATCAGTCAAAAGGCATTTCAAAGCCCATCCCAGTTCTACTCATGTCTAAACAACATACTTTAACAAATGGTTGTATAGCTTTTCTTGGAAACCTGTAGTGAGAAGAGCCTGCCTACTTCTTAGGGCTGTAATTATTGAAAAATTCTTCCTCACATCAACCTAAAATTTTCCTGTTTTGCAATTTCAACCCATTGCTGTTAATTCTACCCTCGGATACCATTCCCTCCCTTCAAAACAACAACAACAACAACAACAAACCTTACTTCTACATGACAGTCCTTCAAATGCCTGACAGCTAGATGTCACCCTAATCTGGCCATTTTCCAGGAAAATAATATCCTTACCAAAATCTGTCACAAGGAACTGAATACAAGGCTCTATATATGGTCTAACTATGGCAGACTTTAAGAGATCTACCATCTATGCAGTGTAAGATTTCATTAGCTTACTTAGTATCCAAATCACAGTGTTGAATGGTATTACTTATAGCTCCTTAAAACCTGTTGGGTTTTTCAGATGAATGGCAGTCTAGCTCCATATCCCTGATTCTATACTTGTAAAGTTGATTTCTGGAAGGCAAGTGTTAGGTTTTACATTTATCCCTATGAAATTTCATCTTACTAGATGTAACCACCAAACATCTAGACGGTCAAAATCTTTCTGGATCTAAACACCATTGTGTACCTAATCTATTCCTTTGATCAAACATTATTTTTTAGCTAGTACCAAATTGTTTTGATGATTACTATTTTGTAGTATAGTTCGAGATCTGGTACCTAGAGGCTTTTTTCCTTTATGTTTTTATTTTCATTGATTCCCTTGATGTACTTGACCTTTTGATTAATACTTTCTTTTCTACATGTTTACAAATCATTCTTTTAATATCAAGTTTTAGCTCTTCTGACCTAGCCCTGGGTAGGAAGGCTCCTGCAAAAAAGGTAGAGAGATAAAAAGGAACTGTTCTACCATCAGTGAGGAGGTAACTAAGGATTATATCATCAACACTGACAAGGAGACCTGGAAAAGGGTTTCAAAAAGTGTTGCCTGTAAGGTCTATAGGAAATCCATAAATTTGCCATGAAGGAGAAGTAAACTACAAAAATGCATGCTTACACAAGACCTAATGATGGCTGATAAATAAGCTTACCTAATACCTATCACCGCTTTAAAAAGCTGGATGTCAATGTGAACAAGAGCTATATTGAACTTTGTTATTATGTTAAACTGCAGCATGATGATGATGTTGACATATTCCAAAATTCTGCTAGGAA
Source organism: Vombatus ursinus (assembly GCF_900497805.2). NCBI lineage: Eukaryota > Metazoa > Chordata > Mammalia > Diprotodontia > Vombatidae > Vombatus > Vombatus ursinus. Next base: position 15,288,852 of record NW_020954580.1, on the reverse strand, counting down.
TCTAAGTCAAACTCCTCAGTCTGCTGACTCCACTTCTCTTCCCTGAGCTTTGTGACTGAGTTTCTATGAGACTAAGAGTCAATAAACTTTGAAAAATATATTCTTACACCTCTAGTTCTCTTGAACCTGCATTTTGCTAAATCTTTCTCCCTATTTCTAGCCTGTGACTATTCTAGCTTCAATTCCTTTCTTCAGTCTTGACCCTAAGTTCAGTTATTCTAATGACACATCTCTCCTCTGTTCTTGCACCCTTCATCTTCTCTTACTCCCTCTAGGTGCCATCTTCTTCAGTGGCAACTTATCTATTCCCTAAGCTAGAAGTGAGTCCAACCGCCTTGAAAATCTGAACATCTGCCCTTTTCCAATATAGTACGTTAAAAAAAAATTGGTGATTAACCAATCACCTCCCAAAAAACATCCCAAAATGAAAACTCCCAGGAATATTACAGGCAAATTCCAGAAGTCTCAGGCCAAAGAAAAATTACTGCAAAGAGCCAGAAAGAAACAATTCATATATTGTGGAGCCAAAATCAGGATTATACAAGATTTAGTAGCTTTTGCATTAAATGACTGGAGGGCTTGGAATATGATATCCCAGAAAGCAAAGGACCTGGAATTATAACCAAGAATAACCTCCCAGTGAAACTGAGTATAATCCTTCGGGGGAAAAAAGGAAAATTAATGAAATAGAGGACTTTCAGGCATTTCTGATGAAAAGACCAGAGCTGAACAGAAAATCTGATTTTCAAATACAAGACTCAAAAGAAACATAAAAATGTAAACAGAAATGAGAAAATATAAGGGACTGAATAAGGGCGAACTGTTTATATTCCTTTATAGGAAGATCACACTTGTAACTCTTAAGAACTTTATCACTATTAGGACAGTTGGAAGGAATATACATAGACAGAGGGCATGGGTGTGAGTTGACTATAATGCGATGATATACAAAAAAAAATTAAGGAGTGAGAAAGAGGGATGCACTGAGAGAAGGGGGAAGGGAGAGGAAGAATGGGATAAATTATCTCACATAAAAGAGGCAAGAAAGAACTATTACAATAGAGAGGATGACGGGGGAGTGAGAGTGGCAGGCAATACTTAAACCTTATTCTCATTGGAATTGACTCAAAGAGGGAATAACATACATACTCAGTTGGGAATAGAAATCTATCTTACGCTATAGGGAAGTAGCAGGGAAGGGAGATAATAGAAGGGGAGGGCCTGATAGAAAAGAGGGCAGATTGAAGGAGGCAGTGATCAGAAGGAAAACGCTTGTGAAAAGGGACAGGGGAAAAGAGAAGAATAAACTGGGAGAAAATAGGCTAAAGGGAAATACACATTAATCATAACTGTGAATGTGAATGGGATGAACTAACCCATAAAACAGGAGCGAATGACAAAGCGGGTTAAAAACCAGAATCCTACAATATTTTATTTACCAGAAATGCATTTGAAGCAGAGAGACGTACACACAAAGTAAAGGTAAGGGGCTGGAGCAGAATTTATTACGCTTCAGCTGAAGTCAAAAAAAAAGCAAGGGTAGCAATCATGATCTCAAACAAAGCAAAGGCAAAAATAGATCTAATTAAAAGAAATAAGGAAGGAAATTACACTTTGTTAAAAAGGTACCATAGACAATGAAGTAATATCAATACTAAACATATATGCACCAAACAATATAGCATCTAAATTTTTAAAGACATTAAATGAGTTACAAGAGGAAATAGACAATAAAACTCTCCTACTGGGAGACCTCAACTTTCCCCTCTCAGAACTGGGATAACTCTAACCAAAAAATAAACAAGAAAGAAGTTAAGAAGGTAAAGAATTTTTAAAAAGTTAGATGTGATAGACCTGTAGAAAAAACTGAATGGGTATAGAAAGGACTGTACCTGTTTCTCAGGGGTACATGGCACCTATAAAAAAAAATGACCATGTATTCTGGCATGAAAATAAATATAAATATTAATTAATTTTATACATATATAATAAATTAAAAATAAAAACAAAAAATTCACAACAAAATGCAGAAAGCAGAAATACTAACTGCATCCTTTTCAGATCATAAGACAATAAAAATTACAATCAATAAAGGGCCATGGAAAGATGGATTAAAAATCGATTGGAAACAAAGTAATCTAATCCTAAAAAAAGTACATCAAACAGGCAGGGTCAATATAATAAAAATGACAATTTTACCAAAATTAATCTATATATTCAAGCCATCCTAAATAAACAAAAACATATTTTACTGAGTTAGAAAAAATAATAATAAAATTTATTTGGAAGAATAAAAGGTCAAGAATAACAAAGGAACTAATGAGAAAAAAATGTAAAGGAAAGAGGTTTAGCAGTACCAGATCTTAAACTATATTACAAAACAGTAATTATCAAAACTATCTGGTACTGACTAAGAAACCGAAAGGTAGATCAATGGAACAGAGTAGACATACAATCTACAGCAGCAAATGAATATAGTAACCTAGTGTTTGACAAGTGGAAAGTCTTAAGTTTTGGAGATAAGAATTCATAAAAATTGTTGGGAAAGCTGGAAAGCAGTCTGGCAGAAATTGGGCATAGCTCAATATCTTATACCACTTACCAAGATAAGGTCAAAATGGATACATGACCTAGAAATAAAGGGAGATATCACAAGAAAATTTGAAGAAGATGGAACATATTAAGTATCAGACTTATGAACAGGTGAACAATTTATGAACAAATTAAGAGATGGACAGTTATAAATGGATAATTTTGATTACATTAAATTGAAAAGGTTTTGTACGAATAAAACAAATATAGCCAAGATCAGAAAGAAAGCAGAAAACTGGAGAAAAATTGTATAGACAGATCCTCAGATTTGAGATCTCATATCTCAAATACATAAAAAAAAACTTTGTCAAATTTGTAAGAATGTGAGTTATTCACCAATTGATAAACGGCCAAAGGATATAAGCAGGCAATTTTCCAATGAAGAAATCAAAACAATTTATAGCTTTGTGAAAAAATGTTCTAAGTAATTGTAAATTAGAGAAATGCAAATTAAAACAACCTGGAGACATCATATTACACCTATCAGATTGGCTAAAACAATAGTAGGGGAAGTGACAAATGTTAGAGGGGATGTGGAAAAACTGGGACCTTAATTCATTATTGGTGGATCTCTGAGTTGATCCAACAGTTTTGGAGAGATTTGGAATTATGCCAAAAGAGTTATTAAACTGCCTACAGCCTTTGACCCAGCAATACCACTATTAGTTCTGTTTCCCAAGATGATAACGGAAAAAGAAAAAGAACCTATATGTTCTAAAATATTTATAGCAGCTCTCTCTGTGGTGGCAACAAAGAACTGGAAATTGCAGGGAAGCTCATCAATTGGAGAATGGCTAAACAAATTGTTGTTTATGTTCATGATGGAATATTACTCTGCCATTAAGAAATGAGCTCAATGGTTTTAGAAAAGCATGGAGAGACCTCCACAAAATAATGAGGAGTGAAATGAGCAGAACCAAGAGAACACTGTATACAGTAACAACAGTATTGTTTTAACAACAATTCTGAGTGATCAAGTCATTCTGAACATTATAAATACCCAAATTAACTGCAAAGATCCTAAGAAGGAAGATGCTATTTACATCCAAAAGAAGAACTGACATACATATATTCATATGCACACACACATACAGATTTGTGTCTAATGCTAGCCATGTCAAAGTTTGGGGGAGGGAAAATAAAGAAAGTTACATGATAACTTTGTTGCATATTTGAAAAGAATAGCAAGTTGTCCATAATGGGTCTGCAATTTCAGATGCAATGCTATTTTTCTATTCCACTTTGTTATGGAAATACTTGTTTTATTTCTTAACTTCAGAATACAAAAAATAATTTTAAAAAAGAAAACCATGTATTAAAAAAATAAAATATAGATCAAAGAACAAACAGTAGAAACAATCAATAATTTAATTAATGAGAATGACAACAATGAGACAACATGCCAAAATTTATGGGATGCAGCCAGACAAGCAGTACTTAGGAAAATCTGTATCTCTAAATGCTTACATCAATAAAATAGAGAAAGAACAAATCAATGAATTGGGCATGCAATTTAAAAAAAAACAACAACAACTAGAAAACAAACAAATTAAAAATCTCCAATTAAACACTGGAAATCCTGAAAATCAAAGGAGAGATTAATAAAATTGAAAAACACCCATTGGACTATTAAATAAAAGGTAGGAGCTGGTTTTATGGGAAATAAAAACAGCAAAATAGATAAACCACTGGTTAATTTGATTTTTCAACAAAAGAAGAAAGAAGAAAACCAAATTACCAGAATCAAAAATGAAAAGAGTGAATTCACCACCAACGAAGAGTAAATTAAAGCAATTATTAGGAATTATTTTGCCCAATTATATGCCAATAAATCTGATAATCTAAGCAAAATCAATGAATATTTACAAAAATATAAATTGTCTAGATTGACAGAAGAGAAAATAGAAGACTTAAATAACCCAATCTTAGAAAAAGAAACTGAATAAGCCATCAATGAACTCCCTAAGAAAAAATCCCCAGGGCCAGATGGATTCACAAATGAATTCTACCAAACATTTAAAAAACAATTAATTCCAATACTATATGAACTATTTGGAAAAATAGGCAAAGGAGTCCTACAAAATTCATTTTATAACATACAGTGCTGATACCTAAACCAGGAAACAAAAAAAAAGTATAGACCAATTTCTCTAATGAATATTAATGCAAGAATTTTAAATAAAATACTAGCAAGGAGATTACAGCAATATATCACAAGGATCATACACTACAACCAGGTAAGATTTATACCAGGAATGCAGGACTGGTTCAATATTGGGAAAACTATCAGCATAACTGACCATATCAATGACAAACCAACAAAAATTATATGATTATCTTGAATAATATAAAAAAGCTTTTGACAAAATATAACATCTATTCTACTAAAAGCACTACAAAGCATAGGAATAGATGGAGCTTCCCTAAAATGATAAGTAGTATCTATCCCAAACTATCAGCAAGCATTATCAGAAGCCTTCCCAATGAAACCAGGAGTGAGGCAAGGATGCCCACTGTCACCACTATTATTCAGTGTTGTACTAGAAATGCTTGCTATAGCAATAAGAAAAGAAAAAGAAATTGAGGGAATTAGAATAGACAATGAGGAAACAAAACTACCACTCCATGCAAATATTATGATGGTATACTTAGAGAATCCTAATCAACTAACTTGAAATAATTAACAACTTTAACAAAGTTGTAGGATATATATCAAACCCACATAAATTGCCAACATTTTTATATATTGCCAACAAAATCCACCAATAAGAGATAGAAAGAGAAATTCCACTTAAAATATCGGTAGAAAATATAAAGTACTTAGAAGTCTACCTTCCAAAACAAACCCAGGAACTATATGAACACAATTAAAAAACAGTTTTCACACAAATAAAGTCAGATTTAAACAATTGGAAAAATGTTAATTGCTCATTGGTAGACTGAGCCAATATAATAAAAATAACAATTACTTATTCTGTGCCATACCAATTAAAATACCAAAAATTACTTTATAGAGCTTGAAAAAAATAATAAAATTCATCTGGAAGAACAAAAAGTAAAGAATATTATGGAAATTAATGAAAAAAAAAGTGAAGGAAGGTGGCCTAACCGTACCAGATCTCAAACTGTATTATAAAGCAGTAATAATCAAAAAAATCTAGCACGGGCTAAGAAATAGAATGGTGGATCAGTGGAATAGATTGGGTACACAATACACAGTAGTAAATGACCACAGTAATCTAGTGTTTGATAAACCCAAAGATCCAAGCTTTTGGGACAAAAACCGCTGGGAAAACTGGAAAACAGTACGGCAGAAACTCTGTATAGACCAACATATCACACAATATACCAAGGTAAGGTAAAAATGGGTACAGTATTTAGACATATAGGGTGATACCATGGGCACATCAGGGGAGCATGGAATGGCTTAACTTAACTCAGATCTATGGACAAGGGAAGAATTTATGACCAAACCAGAGACACAGGGCATTACGAGATGTAAAATGGATTCACTATATACAATTTATAAACTTTTTCACAAACAAAACCAATGCAGCCAAGATTAGAAGGAAAGCAGAAAGCTGGGGAAACATTTTGACAGCAAATGTCTCTAATAAAGGCCTTATTTCTCAAATATATAAAGAACTAAGTCAGATTTATAAAAATACAAGTCATTCTTTTTTTTTTCCCCAAGGCAATTGGGGTTAAGTGACTTGCCCAGGGTCACACAGCTATTAAGTGTCAAGTGTTTGGTCTGAAGCCGTATTTGAACTCAGGTCCTCCTGACTTCAGGGCCAGTACTCTATCCACTGCGCCATCAAGCTGCCCCCATTACAAGTCATTCTTAAATTGATAAATGGTCAAAGGATATGAATAGACAGTTTTCAGATGAAGAAATCAAAGCTATCTATAATCATATGAAAACTGCCCTAAATAACTATTGATTAGAGAAATGCAAATTGAACGACTCTGAAGAACCACCTCACACCTATCACATTGGCTAATATGACAGAAAAGGAAAATGATAAATGTGGGAATGTGGGAAAACTGAGACACTAATGCACTGTTGGTGGAGTTGTGAACTGATCCAACCATTTCAGAGAGCAATTTGGAACAATACCCAAAGGACTATAAAACTGTACATATTCAGCAATACCACTACTAGTTCTGTATCTCAAAGAAAAAATTTTTAAAAGGGAAAAGGATTTCATAAGAAATGAGGAAGACTTCAGAAAAACCCTGAAAGATTTACATGAACTGATGCTGAGTAAAGTGAGCAGAACCAGAAGAATATTATACACAGTAACAGCAACATTGTGCGAGGATCAACTTCAATAGACTTAGCTCTTTTCAGCAAGGATCTAAGACAATTCCAAAAGACTTATGGTGGAAAATGCTACCCACATCCAGAGAAAGAACTATAGTCTGAATACAGATCGAAACATACTATTTTCTCTCTCTCTCTCTCTTTTTTTTTTTTTTGCTTCTTCTTTCTTGTAGTTTTTCCCTTTGGTTCTAATTCTTTTTTACAACATGACTTACATGGAAATATGTTTAAAAAAAGGAAAAGGGCCCTATATTTGTACAAAAATATTTTGGCAGCTCTTTTTGTGGTGGCAAAGAATTGGAAATTGAGGGTATGTCCATTAATTGCGGAATGGCTGAACAAGATATGATATATGATTATAATGGAATACTATTGTGCTATAAGAAATGATGAACAGGATGATGTCAGAAAAACCTGTAAAGACTTACATCGGGACAGCTAGGTAGCACAGTGGATAGAACTCCAGTCTTGGAGTCAGGAGGACCTGAATTCAAATCCAGCCTCAAACACCTGACGCTTATCAGCTGTGTGACCCTGGGCAAGTCACTTAATCCCAATTGCCTCACCAAAAAGCAAAAACAAAAAACAAAAATAAAACAAAAAAAAAACTTTCATGAATTGACCCAGAGTGAAGTAAGCAAAACCAGAGCATTGTACATAGTAACAGGAATTATTGTACAATGATCAACTGTGAATGACTTAGCTACTCTCAGTAATGATCCAAGTCAATTCCAAAGGACTCATGATAAATAATGCTATTTACCTCCACAGAAAAACTGATGGGAGTCTAAATTCATATTGAAACATAGTATTTTTCATTTTAATTTTTTGTGGTGGTTTTTTTTTTGGTCTGTGTTTTCTTTCACAACAAAACTAATATGGAAATATGTCTTGCATGACTGCACATGTATAACCTAAATCAAATTGCTTACTGTCTCAGGGAGTGGTAAGGGGAGGGAGAGAATTTGAAACTCAAAATTTTTAAAAAATGAATGTTAAAAACTGTTTTTACATGCAAGTAGGAAAATATAAAACATTGTATCTACATGTACATACACATGCACATACACACGCATATACACATCTCTCTCTCATTTGGATGCAGTTGTTTGTGTTCTCTCTCTCATTAGACTAGGAGCAGGGAGTGTTTTCTCTGTTTAGTATAGTGCCTGAACGTGGTAGACACTTAATAAATGCTTATGTCTTATTAAAAAAAAAAAAGAAAGAAAATGAAATGAAAGAAGGGGATAGGAAAGGAAGAGAATGAGTGATATAAAGAATTTAGTTAAAATGCTGAAATGCTAGTTTTCATAACCCAGAAAGAAAAGCCCTAAGTGAACTAAATTCTCAATCACCTAAGCCCAGAATTTAGCCTGAGTGCTGCCAAGTCACCTTGGTCAAGATATAAAACAGTCAGATTAGATCATATTTGGGGTAAGATTAAGACCTTGGCCATAAAATTAAACAAAACAAAAGTGAATAGTTAAAGGGGTGAAAAAAATCCACTTACATACAGTTTTTATTATTGCCAAAATAAATTGTCGTCTTCTCCTATTAGTAGAAGCTGAATAACATAAAAAGGCAAATAACATATACATATACCAAACTTTACTAGGTAGACAATGTAAACACAAGGGCATACTTTTTTTTTAACCACCTAAAGGACATAAAAATGCTGATCTAATTTAGAAAAAAGTTTGCTATAACATCCTATTTAAGTTAATGCGTATCATTGCTGGGTACGAAACAACTGCTAAATATCCAAAAATCTAACAATTTCACACTTACACTGGGACACTTTTTCTAATGAGCTTCTCATCCAAATCTTCATCTGAGCTGCTGTCAGTTGCATCAGAGTCTAAACCCTCTTCAACATGAGACAACAACCCTGCAGCTGATAGTGCAAACTTCTGAATTTCTGCAATGGTGCACCTTGCAAAACCATTTTTTGTATCTTTCCACAAATCACTGTCTGAATTAGATAAGCAGACTTCTGGTTTAATTTCACTGCATCTGTGGAAACTATTATCTAGAATTCTGGCAGGTTCATGAAAGATCCTCATTCTTTGGGACTGATGCTTCATAGAGAATTTCATCTGTTGGCCACAGTGTTTAACAACATGCTTTGCCAGTAGCATCTGCAAATGTTTCTGAGTTCTTTTGGCCTGGCTAAGGAGAATTTTTTGTTTGCTTACACAATGAAGTAAACGAGCATTCACTTCTTCTTCTTTCTCAGTGGCAAGGGAGCTAATACGTACATTTGTGTGCCCAGGCCAAACTTTCTTTTGAGCACACTGCAAAAGACTCTTTTTACTCTCAGCGCCAGAAGCTTTATCCAAAAGACCATTCTTTTGGTACCATTTACAGTTTGGAAGCATTATGTTTTCTACACTACTGACTTTGGTTACATCGGAATCCAAAACACTTGGCAAATCAGCCATACTCTGACTTGTGGTCTCTGATAAAGGTTCCTTTTTGATGAAGTCTTCAGAATTAGGAGAACAAATTCTACCAAGCCTAATGCTGGTGCCATTCCTCAGCACATTTTTTAGCTTATTGCAATTAGGGTCCCCTAATTTCTTTTGTTTATAATTTTCACTACACTTGTTTAATGAAGAATTAGAACTCATTAAAAAGACTGTCTGATAATGTTTCGAAGGCTGAGGAGAGCCAAAGTGTTTTAAATTCACAAAATTAGTATTAAGGCTAGGTTCAGGAGTTGGAAACCCCAGCACTGAGCAATTAATCTGTGCGATGGAGTCTCCCTTTAGTTTTTCTTCACCAGTTCCTGGATTTTCCATACGAAGCACTGTGTCAGACTCCATGGTTCTAGACAAAGAAGATGACAAGTGGATACCATGTCCCTTCATTCCGGCCTCTCTCAAAGCTGGGGTCATGGCGACTCCTATGGGTAATTGTAGGAAACCTGGAAATAAAATTTGAAAATGAATAATCAAATATTTACACACTTACACATCAAGTTTTTTCACTAGCTCATAACTTTTCTAGATACAGCAGTACACATTTCTGATTTAAAAGAATAGAATGGAACTCCTTCCCCTTCTAATTCTCCCTCACCCTCGACTTTTTCTATGTTAATGAGACTTTAAATAGCTCACTAGGGTGGCAGTAAGTACAAAAAGTACCATTCCTTCTGTAAGACTGAGGCCTAAAACTCCAGATAAAGTTTCAAAGCACCTAGACATCATACACATAGCAGGTACTCAAGAAATATCTAAGTGAATGAATTAATAAATGCATGAAAGTTAATGTCAAGACTTTCATATTTAGACAAACTTGTATAAGATATCAAAGGAAAAATTTTCTACCTCTGAATCTAGGCCCTTACTTTGGACATGACCTGTAATCACACAGTTTCAATAAAGGCTAGAATTAAATACTGTAAAACACACACACCCTATGTGTGTGTGTGTGTATATATAAAATTGTTTTATTCCTACATTTATCAGTATAATATTCACTTTTAAAACTTATTTTAATCATCTGTACCAACACCTAAAACTCATACTATTCTTTTACAATAGCTATCTGCACTAAACACAAGAGGACTATAAAAATATTCCTAATTTAGAAACTATGAACCAATATATTTTAACCTTTAGAAGAAACTCTCCCATTCTATATAGTGTACATACTTTTCTAAACCATACTTAAACAAGAATTTCCTCTACCACATAACCAACAAATGGTCATCTAGCCTTCAACGTTTTCAATGAAACAGAACAGACTAACTACTGAGGTAGCCAGACTATTTTACTTTTAGACAGCTCTCATTGTTAGGAAGGTTTATATCATATCAAGCTTAAATTTGCCTCTACAATTTCTACCTATTTGTCCTAGTTCTGCTCTCTGTTGCCAAGAAGAAGAATCCGTCCACATGATAACCCTTCAAATAATTAAATGGAGTTGCTACATTCCCCCTTAAGTCTTTCCTTAATATCTCTTAAAAATCCCCAGTTCCTTCAACTGATCCTGACTTAGCAAAAGCTGGAAGCTCTTCATCACTCATGTCGTCATCCTCTAAGTACATTTTACTTCTCAGAAAGAATTACTTAAAAATCATAAAATATTAGACCTGGAAGGTGCTGAGGTGATTATCTAATCCAACACTTTCATTTTATAGATGAAGAAACTGAAAAACTAGTTGGTTAGTGGCAGACTCGATTAAAAATTCGGGTTTCCTAACTCCTAGTCCAGTGAATGCTGTTCACTAATCCACACTGCCTCCATAAGACAGACATAAACTTATATTTTAGCAGAGCAATGCATCCTTATGGTATGAGCTATTATACCGTGCTCTAGAGGAATTGCTTGGCACTGGTATTTTAAAGATGCAAATTTCTACGTAGCTTTTTGCCTAAGTACTCATAAGAGTACAGAAACACAATAAATATTAATACTTAAGCATATAAACAAGCAAAAGATTATCACAAAAAAAAAACCACAACTGGTCTGACTTGTAAAGAAGCACAGCTTAAAAATAGTTACCCATGCACCCTTCAAAAAACAGGGTCCAATCCTAGTATCCAGCCTCACCTTACTACTTTATAACCCACAAAACTCACTGATACATGAAAGGTCCCAGCTGACAAAATCGAGTGGTTTTTTTTTTTATCATTTTGCCTAAGAATACCATGGCAGATAACAAAGAAGCTATTTAAAGATTTCAAAAATGGGGGCTAATCATCGGAGTGGGAGAGAAAGGTTCATGATATATAACCTGAGAATCTAAATTTTTCATAGCCTTGTTTGGTTTGTGCACGTAAATCAGTGCCATTCTAAGGCTACAGCCCAAACAAAAGAGAAACAAAAGCTAAATTTTGTGTAATGTATCCAAGAATACGAATTTAATAATTGAGGGTCCCTACAATGGGTCCCTGCAAATGTGAAGGTCCCAAAATGATCCAAGATTAAACCTCCACAGTGTCACCATCTCCTCTGGGGCTTCTCCAATTTCCACTAGCACCAGTGGCTGGTTCCCAGAGGGAGTGTTGACTACTACTGCTCTCACCATACTTCAGCAGCATATCCCATCCATACGCACACCCTGGCCTTCTAACCCCTCCTGTACTACCTCCCAAAATCAAAACCACTAATACTTTTAAAGGTGTGCATATATATACATATATTTGTTAGTATATATGTATATATAATTAACATGATAATCATATATTACTTAAAGGCATATATTATATATAAAGTTGTGTAATAAGTATGTGTATAGGGTTTTCCTGAATCTAGGACTTTACAATCCCTCTACATTTAGGCTTTTAAGTATCAATAAATAAGAAAAAGGTTTAGATTTTGTTTTGAACACACATATTCTAAGACATCAGTTGTCATAGAACATATTGATAAAGATTCTTCACGCACTGGAATATCTGAGTTGCTTTTATTTTCTTATACTTTTTAGCATATAAAATAGACCAAAGCAAAATCTATTTTAAAATGCACACAACCTCATTGCTAAATAGTGTGAAAATATTCTGACAATGGATGCCTTAGAATATATGTATATGTATATATATGTATATGATCAAAACAAAATCCTCATATCTATTAATACTTTAAATAATCAATGCAAGGGGATTATAAAATCCTAGACTCAGTAACCCCACTTTATTATATTTTACACACAAAAAAATTCAAGTCCAAATAACAGAAGTCTTCTAAACACTATGGCTTTGAACTCATGATGGAAAATGCTATCCACATCCAGAGAAAGAACTATGGAGTCTGAATGCAGATCAAAGCATACTATTTTCACTTTTTTTTGTTTTTTCTTTCTCGTGGGTTTTTCTTTTGTTCTTATTCTTCTTTCACAACATGACTAACGTGGAAATATGTTTAATATGATGGTACATGTGTAATCTATATCAGATTGCTTGCCATTTTGGGGAGGGGGGAGGGAAGGGAGAAAAACTTGGAACTCAGAATCTTATAAAAGTGAATGCTGAAAACTATCTTTATATGTAATTGGAAAAATAAATTACTATTAAGTGCAAAAAAAGATGAAAAATGGCAAAAAAAATCTAATGTCTTCATTAAGTGAGAAATAAATACATGTTAATAAAATCAGCAGATACTTATTTTTTTTAACAGCAACTTCCACCATATGGAAAACTGCTCCAAATCACAAATAATTTAAAAAATACAAATTTAAACAAGTCTAAGTTTCCACCTCACGCAGTAAAGGTGACAAAAAAATTTATAATCATTGAAGGGGATGTGAAAGAATGGGAAAACAAATGCATTGTTGATGGATGTATGATTTGATCCAACCATTCTGGAAAGGAATGTGGAACTATAACCCAAAAGACACCAAAACGTGAAAACCACTTGATCAAGCAATACCACTAGCAGGCATGGGTCCCAAAGCGACCAAAGAGGGAAAGGGCCCATATGCACAAAAATATTTATAGCAATTCTTTTTGCTGTATCAAAGACTTGGAAAGAGGCTGCTCATCAACTGAAGATATGTGGTTGCACATAAAATCTGATTTTTCTGTTTTTTTTGTAGATGAGGATGTTCATGCTTATTTGTCAAGCTAAGAATGACCAAAAAACCAACCAATTTCCAAGGTAAGACAAACAAGAAAAGAGGTTCCTTCTTATTTCCTATACATTCTACATCCAGAACAAGTGGTATAATGATAACCATAAGGCATAAAGTTCCCAAACTACCTTTTAAATTAAGAAAAAAAGATTATGTTCAATGCAATATTTATTGAGTGTTATTATATTCAGATTATGTTTATTTGGTATGAAGTATACCACAACTCTTAGATGACCAGGTTATTCAATTCATAAAAGGATATTACAAGGAATACTAACAATGCTCAATTTACACAACACACTAAAGAACTCAAAGTGTCCTTGAAAAGAAAAGCTTAGTCTTTTATGTACATTTAATTCCTAATTATTAGTGTTCAAATGATATACACACTTAAGAAAAAACAAAAAGCAATTCTTTAATATCAAGCTGGATCCTGGAGAATCTCCTTCCAGTGGTTCTCCCCAATCCTGTGCTTTGCTATTCCAAAGATTATCACCTTTGATGAATATTTACATTCATGGAACATGAATCCTAAACTTGGTGTTGGTCACAACACAGGAAAAAAATCATAATTCTTTCTCCCTCAAATTTAGTTCAATAATAGGGGGCTTCAGAACCTGAAATTCAATTCAGCAAGCATTTATTTATTAAGTGTCTACAATGTGTCAGACATTATTCTAGGTGCTGGGGTACATAAATAAAAAAATGAAACCCCCTTTAGGGGATGACATTGTACTGGGGGAAACTACAAGGACATAAAAAAGTAAATACAAAGTAATAGGTAGAGGAAGGCACTAAAAACTGGGAGAAATAAGAAAGGTCTCTTGTAAGAGGTAGCAGTTGGGTTGAATATTGAATAAAGGATAGGATTCCAATAGGCAGAGGTAAAGAGGGAGGGCATTTTAGGCAAAGCCAGCTTATGCAAAGGCATGAATGTGTAACACAATGTCATTAACACAATGTCATTACTGGGAACAATAAATAAGCCTGATCAGTGAGAACTAAGAGTATATAATGGGGAAGAATTTGCAGTCAGTATGGAAAGAGGCTAGAGTCAGCTTATAAAGACTTTTAAATGCCCAAAAGAAGAATTTGTATTTATCTTCTAGGCAAGAGGATGCCACTGAAGCTTCTTGATCAGGGGGATGATATGGTCAGAACTATAATTTAGAAATATTAATTTGACAGCTGTGTGAGGGATGGATTGGAAAGGAAAAAGGCTGGGTGTGGAGAGACCAATGAAAAGATTACTACAATAATTCAAGGGAGATACAATGAAGGCCTGAATTTGGAGATTAAGGTGTGAAAAGGAGACAAATGTGACACATGTTGCAGAAGCAGAATCAACAAAATTTTGCAACTGATAAGATATAGGGAGTGAGCAGAAGTCAAGGATGACTCCTAGATTACTATCTTGAGTTATTAGAAGAATGATGATATCCTCTACAGAAAGAAAGAATTTAGAACGAATGGTAGGTTTAGGTGAAAATACAATGAAATCTATTTTATATTTCAGCTGCATGTAGAACATTTAGGTAAAACTGTTGACTAAGGAGATGGAGTTATGTAACTGGAATACAGGAGAGAAATAGGATAGAAGACACATTGAAAAAAATAAATTCTTCTACTACTTGGAAACTGGAATGCCAAGCTAAAATTGCTTCTTCAGTATGTAAAGGGATCTGTGGTTTTGTCAATGTAGTTACTCCCTCCACTAAAAAAGACTATAGTTTCTCCTCTGATGCTTCATTACAGTATAGGGGTAACATTGAGTTCCCAAAGGCTATGTCAATAGAGTCCAAATTCTAGTAAAGCCTGCCAAACTGGAAAATGCTTCCGATATGGATTATATCACCTAAGAACAAGCCTACATAAGAGTACAAAGGTTTATCAGAGGATGAGCTACCAGATGATAAATATTTTGGCTCCAACAACTTATGAAACTACCCATGGGTTGCTTAAACTACAAAATAACCAAACTCAATAATTGCATACTATAATAATATACTTTCAAAGTGAAAGAGAATGAACAATCAAGATACTGTCCACTCTATGTCATCTGTACAAATGGCAAAGAACAATGAGTATACAGACAACTACCATATACATTTACATAACTACTTTTTAACCACAGAATTCCACAATTACATTTGGCTTAAACTAAAAATAAAGTCTTCTGCATAAGGCAAAGACAAAAAGTTTTCTGGCTTTCTGGGTAGCATTAGTAATTAACCTTAAAAAAAAATACAAAAACTGGCTATAGATAATCTTTAAGCTGGCAATCCAGAGTTGACTTTATGTATATATTTTCCTTGCAAGTCTAACCCTCTCCTCTCAAAAATGAAAAGAAGTGCCCAAATATCTGAGAACTGATAAAACTGGTGAGCCTGCGCACTTCAAAAAGTCTGAAAATGACTTTTATTACTCTGAAGTTTACTGTTATTATAAACAAAATCAAATTTAATAAAAAATTAAAATGGTCAAATCACTGCTAGAGCCATAAATTTTAATTTTTTTTCTAAATTTATGCTTTAACCCAGGGAACATTCCTTTTGAGCTAAAAAGAATAATTTTTATTTGCATAAGTTTTGTGAACCTTTAAACAAACTTTTCCCTGTTGTTTCCAAAATGTTTCTATTAGTGGCTTAACTTGTAATTTTAAGAAGATTTCTAATTTTAAGGAGATTTTAAGAAATAAATGTTTTAGGATTTGGCATCATTTAAATGGAATCCAACAATCTGTTAACATGGAATACTTAGCAAAACATGTACTCCTTAGGTTGCTTAGAGCTGCAAAAAGACACAAAATTAATATTTATTGAGCTGGGTTTGATACTTAGTAACAAAATATTTATGAATCAAAGTATCTTCCTCATAAAAAACTAATAGAACTTTCGGCAAACTTCCAAATACTGGAAGTATACTATTCTAGAAAATCTCCCCTTCATTTGACAATCTTAAGCCTATACTAAGATTTACTCCTGAGATAATTCACAATAAAGGCAAATTTCAAAATCTTGCTTATCTTATTCTAAAGCCCAACGAATTTGTGATTTTTATATTGTCTATTGAAGGGATTTTTTAAAATTTTCAATCTGAAAAGTAATAATAAAATCTATTCCTTAAATACTTAAAACTCACAGAATTATAATTTGGACAATTTCAGAGTATTAACATGTATAGCAAAGGATGTTGAGTAATTTCAGGTAATAGAAAGGAGATAATAAAAAGAGATCCAAGTCACTCTCTTGAATTTTTAGAAGCTCAAGGATCCTACAGTAAGGAGAATTCATATATATATATATATGGACACATATATGCACATGTACATACATATGTGTATGTGTGTGTGTATATATATATATGACTCAATTACCATCTTCCCTTTGACAATTTTCCTTCAAAAAAAAAAAAAGGCAGAACACAGGAGTTAATTCAGTCTAATAAAATTAAAAGGAAAGCATTTATGTAGATTACTGCCTTCTACAGCTGCTCAGCAGAAACATGTAAACAGAGTTCTATAGTGTCATGTTTTCCAGATTTTTTTATAGAACAATTTGGGAAGTCTCAAAACTTACAGCAGTCTGCTACAGTAATTGGCATGTCCAGGATACGGTTAGCTCAGTTCTTTAAAAGTTTATAAGTAAGAGTTTATTAGTGAGAAATTTTATAACTAAGAAATTCTTCTGCTTTTAAAAAATACCTAAAAAGGAATTCTCTTTGAAACTAAAGGAATTCAATTAAAGATAAAAACAGCTTGGGTGGCCACATAAGACATCAAACAAATCATACTTCAAGTAGAGCTCATTATTTTTCAGTTATCAGTGCATGACTCAGAAACATGACTGAAGGATCAAGTTATCTACTTGATCACCAATGGTGGTATGTAAACCTAGATACAGCAAGTTTACATCTTAAAGTACATTAGTTCAGCCATACACTTTAATCGCAAATTAATTTTATGTGGCAGAATATGCAGCGTATAGTATCTAAAAATATTACATCTGGGACTCACAAACGTTTAATAACTACTTGAGAATTAGGGGAGGAGAGCGTAGGATTTGGCACAAAGAGACTGTCAGAACAAAAAGATAATGAGAGTTAATAATAGGTTTTTAAAAGAAGGAGGATTCAAAACAATTCTCCCCCTAACATAATATTTAATAATATCTAACATTTACAAAGTAATATCTAACATCACATAATATCTAACAGCTTTGAGGTTTTCAAGGCACTCTACATATGTTATCATATTTGATCCTCATAATAACCCAGCAAGATAGGTGCTATTTTTATTGATAAGGAAATTGAGACTGAAAGATTAAATGATTTGCACAGAGTTACACAGGTAGTTGGTGTCTGAGACAGGATTCAAAATCAGGTGTTCCTGACTTCAGATCTGGCATTCTATCTAATTTGCTACCTAGTTTCCCAATTTAAAAAAAGTTCATATCCATTTTGCAGATAAGAAGAAATGTTAGAAAACTAAGTAAAATGAAAATAGTTAAGATACTAAGAGTAATCTATTGGTTTAGAGTGAATCTTGAAGTTCACATCACCAAACAGCATTTTATTCACTTCAACATGGTACATTAACATCATGTTTATCTCAAATGAGTGAGATAAGGTGCTCCATATAAATTAATTTTCCAATTAGCTGAAGCTTACCCCTTTAGATAACAAATCTTTTTTATAGTTAACCATTTTATGTAGAATTCATAAAGCATATTCCATGTTTACCTACCATCTTAAACAGAATATATTTAATAAAATTAAAACTTTTCTTAATGTCATTGTTAGAAATATAAATTATTATACTGTCTCGAATAAACAGTCCCTGGAGTTACTAAGAAAACTATTATTAAGAAGGGTTATTATAGATAGTGATTTTGCTACTTCCAGTTATTCCCTTTATCACTGTTAACTGTCATTTCTCAGTGTTTTAGTCCTTAACAGCCTCACACCCCAGCTGCTTTTAATCTACAATCCCAGTCAGCATGTTTAACTTTAAAAACAGTCCTAGGACTGGGCCTAAGGTGTCTCTAGGCTTTTCCTATATAAAAAAGTATGTGGATGGACTTAGTGACTTTTCTAGTCACAGTATGTCTGGGGGTTGATTTTCTACCTCAGTTTTACTAAGACAGAGATTGCCTGCTCAAGTGCTCTAGGACCAGCCCAACTGGTTCCTTGGTGCCAGGGAAAGCCCCCAAAGGAGGGGAACCTCAGCTTGGGACCAGATGCAGTGCCTTCTCCTTATGTGGAGCCTCATCCCCCACTCTCTTGAGATGAATCTAGAGCTGGTATAACATATAAATTTAATCTAATCCACAAGTACTAGATCTGCATATATATATTGGGCTGAACTACTGACCATCTGGATCCAGCCCTAGGTCATCAGTGCTTGGGTAAACAGCAATGCTGCCCATCATCATCTCATCACTTCTGCACCATTGAGGGTGGGACCCCCAATCAACTGATATTTCCCTAGTCCTTTTTTAAAATCTATTTTTGAGAGGGATGCATATCATATCTGTGATTTCATTCTTGCTGGGCATTCCTGCAGCAGAAAATTCCTCCATCAAAGTAGATGTTCAACATCTCTGTAATTTATAGTCTCAGAAAGTTGCCTGAGGCACTGAGTCAAATGACTAGTCAATAGCCATGCAACCAGTACATATCAGCAGCAGGACTTGAACTCAGATCTTCCTGACTCCCAGAATACCTCCCTATCCACCATACCACACTGCCTCTCCTTACCTAGTACCATTATCTGTAAATTTGTACCTCCTGCCCCCCTAATATGTGTGATTGAAACTCACTGTCTCCCAACGCAAAGATCTCCTTCCACAGACCTTTCCTTGTCCTTTCATCCCTATTCAGCTCAACTCTACTCCTCTCAAGTCCCTTTCATCCTCTGCCCTAGCTTTCCATCATATAATCAACCACCCACTCTGTGGTTAACAGACTCCCCTTTTCTGTGGATGTCTTCATTTTGTTCTTTGTCCTTCTTTTTGCATTCATAAACACAAACCTGGCTACTCTAGTCTAGAAGACACTGCATTCTTGTCTACCCTCTTCAATGCTATCTATTCCTTCCTATGTCTCCTCAAATACTGAACCTGGAGCAGCAGGCATATTCAGCTTCTCACTGCCAGATCCCTCTGACAGCACAAGTCAACGAGCTCTTTCTTTTTGAAGTTCATTGTTTCCATTTGTATAATATAGTCCAGGTCTTTCTGAGTATAATCTACCAGCCACAAAGACACACTTTCTCCTTGCCAAGAAGTACCCAATTCACAGTATTCCGTTGGTGGTCTATACAGCATGACCTGAAGCTCAAAGATCATCTCCAGAAAGCTAACTATTGTTACTAAGAGCCATCTCTAGTCGAGAAGCGGTCAGTGAATTCTCATTTGGAATAGTGCATGTAATATTTGTTTCTTGGTATCCTGTCATCTAGCAGTATGATGGTGCCTACAGCATGTCTATATTCTACAAAGCTACTGCTTATATCCTACCGCTGACAACATTTCTTGACTTTATGTACCAATCTGGCCTACAGAACAAAGAAAGGAAGGAGTTTACCTCTTTATTGCCTGAGAAATCATTGTACTTGTTGGATACAGATCTAATATGAGGGGCATAAATAGCTTACAACTCAAGATAAGGGTATCCTTGCAAGCTAATGACCACTGTAAAAAGGCTTATGGACTAGTTTAATGCTTAGCCCTAAGCTAAGGGCTAACCCACAGTGCCTGGCACTTAAAAAAATGATTTTTGACTGCCTGCCTGACTGATGCTGCCTTCATGGACTATTTTTCATCTGGTGACTACAATATAGGTAGCAACAAAGGGGGATTGAGGCAATTAGCTCTCACATTGCCTCAAAGGATGCTAAACCCTTCCCAGTAGAATAAGCCTGCCATGAATCTCACTTGGAAAAGATGGGCTTAGAGGGACTGACCACAAGACTGATTTGGCTTGAATACTTTTGTATCCATTTCTCTACTCAAATTGTTTTTATCGTCATTAAACGATTTAACATTTTTGAAAAGTATGCTGAATAATGTCTTTCCCTCAAACCAAGAAAGAATCTAGTCCCATGGAACAATATACTTCCTCCTTCACACAAACCCCTGTCCACAAACCTGGAGATTTCAATAACCTGATATTGATATCCTTCCTCAAATGCTCTGGCCTCCTCTCAGTTCATCAACATCAATTCCCATGACCTGCAACCTTCACTCCACCTAAGTCCACTACACAGAGGACAAATCTGCAGATCTCACCATCACCCATAATTGCAACAACTCCATTATTTTAAATTCTAAAAAGTTTCTCCCTTCATGATAATCTCCTGTCCTATTCCTACTTCTGCTTCAATTCTCAGTCTTTCTTTATCCTCACCATGGGATGCAGTTTCTCCATACATCCTTGTTATCAAGAAAAACAAGTAAACCAGTGTGGCTGGACAGTAGAAAGTGTGGAGAGGAGGAAGATGGAAAGATAGGAGGATCTAGGATTGGGGCGGGGAACTTGCAGCCATGAGGCCACATGTGGCCTTCTAGAACAAAAAAGGATCAGTAAAATTTGGATTCAGTCAAAAGGCCTCACTTAAGGATCTAGAAGGCATGAGGGCCAGCTCTATTCAAAAGAATGGAAACAGAAGAGAGTAGATTTGAAAGGGACCTCAGTTGCCATATAATTCAACCCATATCTGAATAGGTATCCCTTCTATAATATACTGAACTTGTGGTCATCCAGCCTTTGCTTGAAGAACTCCAAAAACAAGCAACCCACTACCTCCTGAGGAGGTCCATTTCACTTTTGGGCAGCTGCATTTGTTAGGACACAGGTAGGCAGCTACAGTGGATAGAGTGCTGTACCTGGAGTCAGAAAGACTTGAGTTCAAATCTAGCTTTAGACATTTACTAGCTATGTGACCCTGGGCAAGTCATTTACCCTGCGTTTGCTTCAATTTCCTCATCTGTAAAATGGATATAACAACACCACCTACCTCTCAAGGTTGTTGTTAAGGATAAAATAATAATATTTGTAAAGCACTTTGCAAATCTTAATATATAAATACTAGTTATTATTATTATGATCAACAAACATCATTCTCAAATTTGCTTCTTTGGAACTTTTACCCATTACTTCTGTCCTCCAGGGCCCAGTTCTTCATATAATATGGACTCAAGGTGGAAGAAGTCAGGGTACTCTGGTTTAAATCTCAGCCCTGTCACTACATGTGTGATATTAGGCAAGTCACTTAACTTTTCCAGGCTTCAATTTCTTCTAGGAAATGGCAGCTTTGGATTAGACAACTCTAAGATAACTTTCCAGGTTTAGATGTGTAAGTGTTAATTAAAGTGGTTAGAAATGAGAACAAGAGGAGAAGTGATTTTCATCTTAGCATGTGTCAGCTCTGAACCACAGGAACAAGGGGATCAAGAACTAAGAGTTTGCCTACCACAGCATGAAGGAAGAAACAGTTGCTCAGACCCCTACCCTCCAGGTTCTGTGATGACTTAACACAATGTCAAGAATTGGGGAATAGTGAAGGGCAAATAGCAATAACCAGGACCTACACTATGGCTGTGGCTGCAGGGAGAAAAAGAAATAAAATGAAAACCAACAAGTTTTAGCTACAGATCAAATAGCCACCAACAAATCATATTTGAAGATTCACACTTTGTTTATATTCCTCCAGTTAGAAAGCTTTATGAAACCTACTGTTGTGTCAAAGATACATACTAGGCCAAGGAGATACAAATCTAAATTGCCTGAGATCAGAGACAAGTGTCCCGTTTGTTTCTCTAAAGGTTCTAGAAAAGCCTTGCACACAGAAGCCAGCCGAAACATATTTACTTGTTCGATTCTTAATCTCTTATTCAACCAACTTTTATTTTAAAGACTTTCCCACCACTATTAGACATACTTGTTTTTTGCCCAACATGGATGTTTTTTTTACACCACTACTTTTTCCACGTTAAAAGGGAAAGAAGGTTTTGTCTTCAGGACACAGTGTCTATAAATACTTCAAAATAAGATTTTTGCTTAAAAGCAAACATCACCCAGAAGTCAGCTGATCCATATTCCACAGGTCCATATCAAGTTACAAATGACCCCGGCAGTGAAATACCACATTCCCTTTTCCCCCAAACCTTTTAAGTTCAGGAAAAACAAAAAAAAGAGAATGCCTGCAACGAAAACTAAACACTACTTTGTTAATTTAGCATAACTTCTTAAGCTTGTGGTAGTGTTCTAGTTGATAGAATTTGGATCTATCGGTGATTATCATCTAGTCCCACACCTTCATTTTTACATTTGAGAACACTGAGACACAAAAGGCGAAGCAACTTCTCCAAAGTCTCACAGGCTCAGGCTTTGCAGAACTAATGCACAAGCATAACTAATTCGAGCTCAGATTCGTTGACTCTAAATCCAGGGAACTTGCCACCTCACCACACAATGAAGGACAAAAACTTCTACCAAAACAATGGAAGAAAGATATTTGAGTCAAGTTTTAATATCCTCAATTAGCAGCGAGGTCAGACTTATCCTTTCCCCCTCCTTGGCCGGTGGGAGGGGGGAGAGCCCGGGGGGGGGGGGGGGGAACACGCTAACTTTACTACTCTATCCACTTCCAAATACAGTCTCAGTTCCTTCAACAATTCCAGCTCCATCATTCCATCCTCTTAGGGGTGTGCTGAGTTGGTCCACTTTAGGCTACACACACACTCACTCTCTCTCACACACACACACACACACACACACACACACACTCTTACTCACTCACACACTCTCACTCTCTCCAGCCACGGCCACACCCATCTTAAAAAGGAATCAAGGAAAGTGGGAGGGAGAGGATGTGAGGGTGGTACCAAGCAAGGAAAACGAAGAGGGAAATACAACCCACGTGCTCTTCCCTTTGCGCACGCGCCAACCAAAACAAAAGAGAGGTGGGACAGACCCCGCCCTCCCCCCACGTGACTCACGGCCAGGCCCGCCCTTCTCTCTTTCCCTGCTCCCTGGTCCCCTCCCCTCAGGCTCTCCCCGGCTGTTCGGTTTTGGCAGTTTAAATTGGGCTCCGCTCCCGACCCCTCCCCGTGAGCGCGAGCTTCTGCCGGGGACTCAGTGACTAACAGCCCCGAGAAGCCTCGGGGGTTGGTCGGGCGGTCCCCCCGCCGGGGGGGGCAGCGCTCCTCCTGCCCCCCTCCTCCCGCCGCCACTTCCCGCGCTGCGGTCCCCGGCTCTGGGCGCTCCCCGCGCCCCCCAGGGACGGCAGAGCCCGCTCCCCCTCAGCCCGCCGCGGAGACCCCAGCCACTCGCCTGCTGGGGCGCCCCCACTCCCCGCCGCCGCCGCTGCAGCACCGTCGGTCCGGCCGTGGTGGGGGCTGCTGAGGTGGTGTCTGGCCGCCCGCCGCCTGCCCGCCTCCCCCCCCCGCCCGGGGCGTTGCCAACCCTTCTCCTCAGCTCGCCCCGGCCGCCGCCGCGGTTTAACAGTCCGCTGGCTGCCCGCAGCTCAGGACGGCTCGGGGGATGGAACCCTGCCGGAGGAGGCGGGGCCGGGCGCGGAACCGGCCAATCGCAGCGGGGGAGGGGCCGCACTATGCAAATTGAGGGCGGTGAGAGGTGGGGAAACCCCCAGGAAGAAGGCGGGACTCGCAGGAAGCGTTTCTCTGCGTTCTGGAAGCGGGCTGGGAGCCCGAATCAGGCTGAGCTGCTCCCCTACCTTCCCTTCTCCCTCTTCTCCACCCTGCGCATCATCCCTCCCCTGGTCCGACGCGCAAAAGATCGAATAGAGTTGCTCCTTGGCCACTGCTTCAGCCCGCCGTGTACCCTGAACTGCCCTCCAACCTGTTTACTGTAAAATTAAGATTTTCACTGAAGGCATCCCCGTTAGGAAAAAGTCAGGGTGACCGTAACACCTACCTAGAACTATATCTCGCTCCCGACCCACGCCATCCCCGGCGCTCACCTGATGGGTTTCAGAAGCAGCTGCTTCTCCCCGTTACACAGTACAGGGCGTCTGAACGAGAGTCAAGCCAGCGAGTGCAAAAACTCGGTATCCCCGGACCAGCCTACAGATCCTAAAATCACCTAATTTGTGTCTCTCTGAGACAGTCTCCTTCCTGGGCATAAGGCAATTGAGCTAACTAGATTCTTGTAAAACCAGGAGTTTGTTATTTGAGAGTTTTAACCTCTGAATGATAACTGATTTGAACCATAAGAAAGTATGTCAGCTCCGCGGTAGCGCGGTCAAATAAAAAAGAGACGGTAAATGGAGTGACTTGACCCCGGACATCTAATAAATATATCAATATGGGGGCCTGGTCCTACACTCCACTAAACTACACTTCTGCATTTTTCTAACCCAGAATTTTTTTCGGGTTGATTATTCTTTCGCTACACTAAATATGTTAATGTCAGACTTGTGGTTTCACTGATGCTAAGGGGCTGGTTTGGGTTTGGGGTTTTCGCCCTGACCAGAGGTTTCTTTGGTTTAGAGAACTAGACGGAAGCAGATTGGAAACTGTTCTGCAATTAATAGTCTTAGAGTTGCCTCAGGCTTCGAGGGGTTAAATGATTAGCCCAGGGTCACAAAACCTGTACGTGTTAGAAGTTGAACTTAAACCCTGTTCTTCCTAGCTCTCAAGTTCCGGGAGAATAGATTGTACTTGTATTCCTTAGCGCCTAGCACGGAGCTTAACACGCTATGGCTTAATAAATGTTTGTTGATTGATTGATATATCTGACTGCATCTTTGGGACAGTGAAATTATACAATGCCTCCTTAAATACCAAATTTACACCGAATGCACTTGAAAAAATGAAGCTAATATGGATTTTAGATTCAGGATAACAATCAACTGCAGTTGTCTCTGCAGCTACATTAACCTAACAAAACTGTGGGAAAGACCCAGGGAAGGGATTTATGACAAAGGAGTATAATACAAAAGACTGAAGGGTTACGATAAGTGGAAAATGGGCAGATTAATCTATAAAGAATCGACTGTGTACTTTATAATCAATATGAAACTTTTGTCATCTTTACTTTTGGCGGGAGTCCAGACCCATATTTTGTTGTTGTTGTTGTTGTTGTTGTTGTTTTGGTATAGGGAACTCCCTCCACAAATGCAGATTCACAGCTTTCTGCAGTTTTTAATGTTAGAGCTGTCTGATAGCATTGAGAAGTTAAGTGATTTGAGCAGGGTCACAGCCTGTATGTCAGACCTGAATTTAATGGTGAAAATAAAAGTTATGCAAATTATTTCATCAATCATGTATGGTATTGTGCAATAAAGAAAAAGTTTCCAAAAACTGGGCCAAAAAATTCGGACAATGCTGGGTAGTGTGAGTAATCAATGAACAAAACATTCTATGTACTAGGTACTATAAGTACATAAATCAGCATAAGACAGGGTCCTTTCCCTTTGGGAGCTTATCACCTACTTGAGCAAATAAAATGCAAACACTTGATAAGTAAAAATAACAAGGCAAAAAATGGTTGGTACCAAATGTGAGAGTCCAAGGGAAGGAAATAGCATAGGTTTCTATCTGCACTAATAGAAGGAATAACCAAATCATTGATTTGTTTAAATATTTGGGAAATAAAAAGAAAACCTCAGTTTCTAAAATATACATAAAACAGAGCCTCCTACTACAATAACAGCATTTAGATCTACTGAGAATCTTAGAGGAAGGATTTGGGTAGAAATGCAGAATACCTGAAACATATTGAATAGTCAATAATTTGCATGTCATTTAGATCTAAGTATCATCTTTCCTCCCCCTTCTGCCAATACTTTCTGGTTCATCCCAGAAAACCATACTGGGATTATTCATGTTAAAAAGCCCATTTATTAACCATCTCCTCAGTGCACTCTAGCCTCTGGACAACTGTCTCCATCATTGCTCTCTGTCCTCAGCCTTCCTCTTACTTATAATCATATCTCACATTTCTATAGCTTTACATTTTAAAAATGCTTCATATACATTACCTTATTTGACCTTCAGTACAAGATGGAGAAACTGAGACTCAGAAATGTTGAGCAATTTGCCCACAAGCACATAGATGGAGTGAAAGAACTGATGCTCTAATTCCAAATCCCATGCTCTTTCCATTACACAATGATCCAAGTTGATTTATTAGCAGTATATATGCCAGGACTCAAAGTGATATCTCTGGACTCAAAGTTTTGTGCTCTGCCTGCCTTCTCATATTAAGAAGTAATTTTAACTCCTTGCTTCTATAACCAGATTTCAAAGTAAGGAAGTAGGGAGGCAGTAAATCTAAGGGTGTAAAAAGATGATATGAGAGTGGAGAAAGTGATCATCAAGGAATGTTTTATACCAACACCCACCTAGTTCCTGAGACTCACAACCTTTGCAACATATTTGACTTCTATCTTTTCATAGCCTCCCATGTGCAATCCATCACCTAAACTTGCTAATTCTTTTCTTTTCTCATAGATTTACTCCTTTTGCCTTTCTGCAACCACTCTGCTAAATCCAGCCTTCATCAATTTACTTCCAATTTATTTCAAAAGACCTTAGCCTGTTTCCTTGCCCCTGGTCTCTTTACTCCTTTTTATCCTTCATATATCCTTGAGGGCAACTGACCCTCTAGGTGAGTTAGGGGGGATGTCTACTCCAAGGATGTGAGACTTCTGGGGGGAATGAGTGGATGAAAACAGTTTGTTCCAACAGCCATGAAGTAGGCTGAAGCAGTTGCTTTGGATAGCTTAGAGCTAGGCAGACTTCAAAGATTCCAAGGTCATCCACTGCATCCTGGATCATCACCAGTCACTTTGACTTTTGTCTTGCCATTAGGCTTTGATGACTCTGGAAGAGAGAGGCTGATGACTTTGTGCAACTCTGCCTTATTAGCTCCAATTCGACCAAAAGTCAAGACACTATCCCATAATGTCATTGGTCCTCTTAGAAAATGAAGAATGAACAAGAACATCTTCAAAGATGTATATGGGCTGTATACGTGTGTATATATACATGTGTATGCATATATAATATATAATAAAATATATATTAAAATAGGAGATTAACTTTCCTCAGACAAAACCTTTTCAGGGCTCAATAAATAGACCAGAGTGGCACATACATCAAATCAAAAATCTATCGTCCAGACCTACTGCCATCGCTACTACAGAAAGAACTTTCTATACTTCTTCCTTGCGCTCAAGGAAGATCAGCTTTATTTGTTATCATTCCCACCGATTATAATTCCTAAAGAACAGGTATAATCACTTCGCTCTTCTGCTCAAAAACCTCCAGTGGCTCCCTATTGCCTCTAAGATCAGCAACTCCTTCTCCATGAGGCCTTTTCTGATTCCCCAACTATTAATATCATACTCCAATAACATTGTATTTACTTTTATACGTCTTTGTATCTGGAGCATTTAGCACAGTGCCTAGCACCTAGTAGGTGCTTAATACATCCAGGCATCTGGTGGCACATTGGATAGAGCACTGGGCCTAGAGTCAGGGAGAGAGACCTGAGTTCAGATTTGAGATACTTTGCATCTGTGTGATCCTGGGAAAGTCACTTGACCTCTGTCTGCCTTTGTTTCCTCGACTATAAAATGGGGATAATAATAGCACTTACTTTGCAAGTGAGGATCAAATGAGATAATATTTGTAAAGTGCTTAACGCAGTACCTGGAACATAGTAAATGCCATATTTAATAAATGCTTATTCTCTTTCCTTTCCCTTCCTCCTAGTAAATGCTTGTTGATTTTATGAACACATTTCTAGATAGAATGTAAACTCCTTGAGGAAAAGTTCTGTTTCATTTTTGTCTTTGTATTACCAGTGCTTAGGATATTGCTTGGTGCTCAAAAAATGTTTGCTAATAGATTGACAATCCCTTGCTCATTTCTACATCTGTGTTTACATATGACCTACTCTATCTTCCCATTCACATCTGTGATGATACCATGATTTCACTTATATTTACCTACGAGCTTAGCTCAAAACTCACATTCACTTAGAAGGATTCTTCATAACCCTACTACCTTTATGCATTTTACTTTGGAATTTTAACTACCAATTAGTCATTATTTTCATAGTTGATATACATAAATCTGTTTTAGTGTATTAAATTACTAAACAGAGGATAACTCAACCCATATCTGAAACTGTTCTTGGTAGTTGCCATGTTTCTCCAACTCATGTTAATAAAAAACTGTTATGCTTTTATTTTCCACTTGTTTTATTTTAATCCTGTTCTTAATTTTTCTAGTCAAAGGGGGGGGGAAGAAGAGAGGAATCATTCTTAAAGAAATAGTACACCTTGGTCTAGCCATTCCATATCTTAAACTGTATTATAAAGCAGCAATCATCAAAACTGCTTGGTCCTAGCTAAGAAATAGAGTGGTGAATCAGTGGAATAGGTTAGGTATGCAAGACACAGTAGTCAATGACTATAGTAATCTACTATTTGATAAACACAAAGACCCTAGCTTCTGGGATAAAAACTCACTATTTGACAAAAACTGCTGGGAAAACTGGAAAAGAGTATGGCAGAAACTAGGCATAGATCAAAATCTCACACCATATACCAAAATAAAGTCAAAATGGATTCATGATTTAGAGGTAAAGGCTGATACTATAAGCAAACTGGGAGAGCAAGGAATAGTTTACCTGTCAGATTTATGGAGAAATGTTATGTTATGTTATGTTATGTTATGTTATGTTATGTTATGTTATGTTATGTTATGTTTATGTTATGACCAAACAGGAGATAGAAAACATTATGAAATGCAAAATGGATAATTTTGATTACATTAAGTTGAAAAGTTTTTGCACAAGCAAAGCCAATGCAACCAAGATTAGAAAGGATGCAGAAAACTGGGAAAGAATTTTTACAACCAGTGTCTCTGATAAGGGCCTCATTTCTAAAATATATAGAGAACTAAGTCAAATTTATAAGAATACAAGTCATTCCCCAATTGGTAAATGGTCAAAGATATGAACAGGCAGTTCTCAGATGAAGAAATTAAAGCTCTAAATCACTATTGATTAGAGAAATGCAAATCAAAACAACTCTGAGGTACCACATCACACCTTTCAGATTGGCCAACCTGACAAAACAGGAAAATGATAAATGTTGGAGAAGATCTGGGAAAATTGGAACACTAATGCATTGTTAGTGGAGTTGTGAAATGATCCAACCATTTTGGAGAGCAATTTGGAACTATGCCTAAAGGGCTATAAAAATATGCGTACCCTTTGACCCAGCAATACCACTTCTAGGGCTATATCCCAAAGAGATCATAAAAATGGGAAAAGGACCCACATATATAAAAATATTTATAGCAGCTGTTTTTGTGGTGGCCAAGAATTGGAAATTGAGAGGATGCGCATCAATTGGGGAATGGCTGAGCAAGTTGTGGTTTATGAATGTAATGGAATATTATTGTGCTATAAGAAATGATGAGCAGGCAGACTTCAGAAAAACCTGGAAAGACTTGTATGGACTGATTCTGAATGAAGTGAGCAAAACCAGGAGAACATTGTACACATTAACAACCACGCTGTGAGATGACTAACTTTGATAGACTTAGCCCTTCTCAGCAATGCAAGAATCTAAGACATCTCCAAAAGTCTTGGAAAATGCTATCCACATTCAGAGAAAGAACTATGGAGTTTGAGTGCAGATTGATGCATACTATTTGCTATTTTTTTCCTTCTGTTTTGTTTTGTTTCCTCTTTCTTGTGGTTCCCCCTATTAGAATTGGGGTTGGGAAACTCTTTGCTGACAATGATGTTCATAATGATGCTGCCGCTGTTCAAAAACTTCTATGATTCAGGGAAATACCTTTAAAACCAGTTAATAAGCCAAACTGGAAGATCAATATCTTGTTATTTTAAAGAATAGTCAAATTTGGGTATGAACAACAACAAAAAATAAAACCTACCTTCAAAGATTTGCTGCCTGAAGGAAACTGAACAAAGATTTGCTGAGACCCCACAGGATCTGAAAGTAATTCTTAGAAAATAAAGTGAATAATGACATCATTAGGAAAAATGATTCCCAATGTGGCTTATCTTTAAGGCAATAATGTTCATTTGGATGTGTGAGAGCTAGTATATTTTAAAGAAACAGTCACATCAATGCATATTCATACCTCAGCAAAAGATTTTATTCAATGTAACCATCTTTTTAAAAACTTATCTTATTTTTATTAATACTTTTTTTTCCCACCATGTGTATTTCTTAAATATCACCTTTCCCTCCACCACACAGGGAATCATCCTCCATAGCAAAAAAAAAAAAAAAAAGTTCAGCAAAACCAAACACCACATCAACTGTCTTACAATATACAAAATACTTCTCCATCTTACAATATATTATATCTCTTACAATATATCCATAGTCCCCCCCCCTTCCCTCCCCCACAAAGAAGAGAGGGAAATGCATCTTCTCAGCTTTTCTCTGGGGTAAAGCCTAATCATTATAATTTTGCATTCAGTTTCTTTTTGTTGTTGTTCTGTCCATTTATGTTGTCATTGTGCATTGTTTTCTTTTACTTACTTCATTGCATCCATTTCATATGTTTTCTATATTTCTTTGAATTTTTCACATTCCTCCCTTCTTACAACACAGTAATGTTCCATGACATTCATGTGTCACAATTGTTTTCCTATTCCTCAGTAGCAAGCATCTATTTTGTTTCCAGCTCTTTTACACCACAAAAAAAGCTTCTATAAATATTTTGCTGTGTATGGGACGTTTCTATCTTTGACTTTCCTAGAGTATATGCCTAGCAGTGGGAATTCCAGTGGTTAGCAGAGTGTCTGGCACATAGTGGGTGCTTAATAAATGCTAATTGATTGGTTAATTTTAATTTTAATAATTTTAATCACTTTTTAAAAGTACAATTCCAAATCAAAGCAGCTCTCTTTAAAAGCTCTGCCCCCCCTCAAAAAAACAAAACAAAACCAAACCCTGCTCATCCAGCAAGATAAAGCTTTGTTGAGGTAATTAACATGTTATTGGCACTCTTTCAAACATTTGTGAGCACAGTACTTGACATAAGTATTACTCTGATTTATTAGGAATTTGTTTTGTTATGATGCCTTGGGCCAATTTTTCTTCTTGTAGAAACATATCTCTGAAATTATGGAAATCAAAGGAAAAAATGATTTAACCTGCATTTCCAACAGTGCTTTTGTTACACATACTTCTGCATCACTTTTCAGGTGCAGATTGCCTTGGAAGGGGCTTTTAGCTGTTTCTTGTAAGTGGGTGACTGTGAGTTCAGTCTTCCCAACTAGTCTGTAAACTCTTCTAGGACAGGGATGCTGCCTTCTTAGTGCAGTGCTTTTATTTTTGTTTGTTTTATTTTATTGGGTTTTTTCTTTTTTAACCTGCAACTCAGTGGCACAGTGGATAGAATGCTGGACCCGGTATAAGAAATTCCAGAGTTCAAATCCATCCTCAGATATTTACTAGTTATGTGACCCTAGGCAAGTTGATTTACTTCTATCTGCCTTAGTTTTCCTCATCTGTAAAATGGTGATAATAATAGCACCTATTTCTCAGGGTAGTTATGAGAATAAAATGAAATAATATGTATAAAGTACTTTGCAAACATTAAAGTAATACATAAATGCTATTATTATTATTATTATCATTATTATTATTATTTAAAACACATGAAATGTGCACTTAATGAACATTGGTCTTTTGTATTTCAAAAGTAGAGGAAGCCTGTCCTTGAATTGAGGTAAACTGACATATGGGATTAGAATTCATATATGGATTTCGACTGGCACATTAAGGAAATAGGGATAGGTCATCTGTAGGCACTACCCCTTAGGCAACAAATTAAAGAAGTGTTCACAACCTTTTTTCATTGCAAGATACATAATTCCTACATTGCAATTCTTACATTTGCCACATCACATGTGAGGAGACAGAAAAAATAGGCAACAGACCTGAGGCAGGCCTTCCTTTGAAAAAAAAATTACATTTGACTATGCAAGCAGAGATAGAAAATGAAGAAACAGGAGAGAGAGAGAAAGAGAGACAGAGAGAGGGAGAGAGAGAGAACGTAAGAATTATAATATAACTGTGAATTTTACAAGAGGGAAATTAACTCTTTTTGCAACAATGACTGTTGCAAACCTTTTCTTTTATTCTCTCATCCCCAACTAAACCATGCTCCTCACTTTCCTAACTGATAATTGATAACTTACCCTCCTAACTTGTTGAAAAGAATGAGAACATCCAACAGGAATTGTTACTCAATTCTTCTCAGTATCATCACTTTCAATGTCCTCTTTTCTAATCATGAAAGAAAAAAATCTAACTGTTCGCTAAGTCTAATTTCCCTTCCCAATTAATCAATTTCCTCTCACCTCCAGCAGTTATGCTTTGATTTCCTACACCTTCAACCTCTCTCTTTCTATCTGCCTACAAACACACTCAGATTTTACTAAACCTAAAAAATAAGTCTTTCCTTGATCCCTGAACCATGTTCAGTTTCCTATATCCTATATAATTCATTTAAATTCTTGAAAAAGTTATCTTTGTCCAACATCCTACCATTCTAGAAAGAAATTTAGAATTGATCTATGAAAGTAGCCTGAAACCTAGAAATTCCACTGCTAAGCATATTCCACAAGAAGGTTAATGATTAAAAAAAAAAAGGTCCCATATAGAAAAAAAAACTGCAACAGTACTTTTTTTTTGTAGTAACAAAAGATGGGAAACAAAATGGATTCCCATCAGCTGAGGAATGGCTAAAAAAAATCCATGATACATGAATAGAATATTACTCTTTTATAAGAAATGATTAATATAGTGAATATAAAGAAGCATGAGAAGAGCTATATGAAATGATAAAAATGAGTTAAGTAGAAGCAGGAGATCAAGGAATATGATGACTACAGAGAGAAACAATAAAACAATGAAAATAAAATTCTGTGAAATTATAATGACCAAGCTTGGCCTCAAAAAAAGAGATACAAGAAGGCACCTCCCTCTCTTCTTTGCAGAGGATACTATGGGTATGGAACACTATAGACAATATCAGAGTTTTTGATGTGTTGGCTAGTTTTACTATACTATTTTTTCCTTCTGTGTTTATTATTTATTATAAAAGATGGCTCTCTGGAATAGAGTTGGGGTGGTGATGCATTGGTAAATGTACATGATATAAAAACAAAACATAAATTCATTATCAATTAATTATACAGAGGAACAATGTGCTGCTTTGATACGGGTTGCTTGAGATTAGAAATATCCTTTCATACTTTCAGAAAGTTGGCAAAGTGAGAAGATCTTTCTCTCATGTCAAATAGTTAGGAATATGCCAATTAAACAAAAATAAATAAATTCCAAATAAATAATATAAACAAATAAAAATAAATAAATCAGCAAATGAATAAAAATAAGTAAAATATAAGATATATAAATAAACAAATAAATGAAATATAAGAAGGAAGAAATCTCCATAAGGATACACACACACACACACACACACACACACACACACACACAGAGCCAACAGAGAGACTGGAGGCTAGCTCCTAATGTAATGAATAAATACTATTAAGTAAGAAAATGCCAGGAAAAATCCCAGATGAAGAGAATTACCCTAAAATAACTACAAACAGCAGAAAAAAACTGAAATTTCCATAAAATTTTTTAAGATGACTTAAAGGCTTAAAAAAGAATTGAAGGAAGAAATAGAGTTAAATTATAGCATGTACAGAAAAACAAAAGAATGAATAGCTTAGAAGTTAGAAATTCTTAGCAAAGTAGGGATCAGATAAACTAAAACATTTAATGTTATGACAAGAATGATTAAAGTACAATCAAAAAGGATAAAAATTAGATGTAAGATTCCTTTAATTAAAAAAAAAGAGTAGAAAACAAGGCTCAAAAAAGCTCTAGGAATCATTGACCTTCAAGAAAAAAACATGAAGAAATAAAAAAAAAAGATTTAATATTATATGTTGGGAAATCATAGAAGAAAATTTCCAGAAGTATTGGAACCAAAATATAATGTGCAAGTCAATAGATTCTATTTGATGCAACCAAAGAAGAACCTGACATTTAACTCACCCAGAAATACTATGGTCATGTTCCAATGCCTGCAGATAAAAGACAAAAATAATATTGTAAGTGGTCAGAAATAGACATACCTTGTACCAAGGAACTCAATGCAGAAATGTACAGGGCTATTCACTGGGGGAAATGAAAGAAAATGCTACAATATGATATAACAAAAAGCAAAGAAAATAGCTTACAAAAATAGTGATAACAACAGCTGACATTTATATTTAGCTTTAAAAGGTTTGCAAAGAACTTTTCATGAATTGTATAACTTATCCTGCCACATTGATCATAATGCTACAGAACAAAAAGGGTTTTGATGATTTTCAAGTGTTCCTTTTAAGAAAGTTATATCTGGGGCAGCTAGGTGGTGCAGTGGTAGAGCACCAGTCCTGGATTCAGGAGGACCTGAGTTCAAATCTGGCCTCAGATACATAACACTTACTAGCTGAGTGACCCTGCGCAAGTCACTTAACCCCACTGCTAGCCAAAAAAAGAAAGTCATATCTGGGTAATCTTTGAAATATAAGCCCAAAGAGAAAAAGAGACTTGAGAAAGGTAGAAAAGTATTGAATGGCTCAAAATTCAGTCAACAAGCATTTATTAAGTACTTACTATGTGCCAAGCACTGTGCTAAACACTAGAGATACAGAAAAAGGGAAAAGACAGCCCCTGCCCTTGAAGAACTCACAATGTAATGGGAGAGATAACAAGCAAAGATGTACAAACAAGTTAATACATGACAAAATAGGAAATACTCTATAGAAGGAAGGCACAGAATTAAGAAGGCACAGAAAGACTTCCTGTAGAAGGTAGGATTTTAGTTGGGACTTGAAGGAAACCAGGGAAGCCAGGAAGCCAGGCTCGAAGGACTAGATGATGGCAGTATTGCCTACATAATGAAAAGAAGGTGAAAAGACCATTATCCCTTAGAAGTAGGAGAATGTCTAGGAATCGTTGAGGAAATTGTCATGTTCTGGGCTTGGATGTTCAAAAAGTGAGTACCCTAGTGAAGGACAGAAGAGAGGAAGAAAGGGACTTTGAATTTTTCATCAAGTGTGGGTAGGTGCATTCTTATAATCTCAGTTACTATCTCCAAACGAAATAGTATTTGTAAAGCACTTAGCACAGTATCTGATGCATAATAGGTACATAATAAATGCTTATTCCCTTCCTTTCTCTCCACTTTCCTACTTATCTTGGGGATCAACTCCTTGTTAGCCACTTGTCATTAATAATGGGAACATTTAGGGAACCTCATTGGGAATTTATAAGCAATTACTCTTCCATTTGGACTCTAAACAACATATCCTACGTAACATGGAGATCGTAATTGTCACTATATATCTCCCTGTTACACTTCTTGCTTTATATTGATAATAAGAAGTTCATTGAACAAAGATATCTCTGGTTACATTCATCAAGGAACTTTTATGATCTTAAAATACTATAGGAAAAAACCTTGTTGGAGGAGGACTTTTTTTTTTTGCAAATTTGCAATTTGCTCTATTAAATCAAATGTTTTTTCATAAAACACAAACAACCAATATGGTGAGATTTTGTGTGCTCTATACTTTTTAATTATCTGTGTGTAATTGAAAATGTGTCCTTCTGGAGAAACTTGTCTATGAAAGCTTGCCTAGTCCATTTTAATATTTTTATCAGATACTTTTGAAACATATTTAGATCTTTTTCATATTGATTTTATAGAGAGGAGAAAATAGCCATATGGGTTGATAGTTGCTAAAGTCTTCTCAGTTCCTTTTTGTGAGGGAGGAGGAGTAGAGATAGTAATACTGTGATTTTTCCATTAGTTTGCTATTTCTCTTTAAGATATTTTTAAGATCAGCTGAGTATGGTGATATATGCCTGTAATTCCATCTACTGGGACAGGTAGACCTCTTGAGCACAGGAGTCCTTAGCTGTGGTAAGCTGATCTACACTAAGTTCAGCTTTAATATGGTGAGTTTCTGGGATTGAGGAGCCCCCAAGTTGGAAATGGAACAGGTCAAGTTCCCACGTGGATCAGACTGCGCCTGAGCCCTGCACTTTCAGCCTGGATGACATAGGGATACCCAGGCTTAAAAAAAACTTTTTTCCCCCTAAATCATTTCCTGAATGCCTTTAAAACCCTGTTGCCTCTAGCATGTATTTCTTCTGCATTTTAGTCAAGTTCATCTATTCTTCCAAAATTAATCTTAAACCCACTTCCTCCCCTTGCTCTATGCCAAACTTTCCAAGCATTTCCTCTTTACTTTTTCATGTCTATGACTTTTTGCTGTTTTGTAAAGCAAAATTGCTCTTAATATCCCATCATTCTTCTCTCTAATGTTTCGTGAATGATCTTGCATTCTTAAATGTTGTTATTTCTGCCGTATCTCTTTAACGTGCAAGAAAATTGTATTAGTTGGCAGAGACGATTTCTGCTCTCCTTGTGCCTCCTCATGATGATAATCAGATTAAATATCATTGCATGTATGCACTTTCCATTTTTTAGAGTATGCAGCATATTTGAAAAAGTTGGGTTAGAGCTGTTGTAATTGCATGCAGTATCATCTCATCTTTACCCTTTCTTCTAATTTGGTACTGTCTTTGACTTTTGCTATAATTAATTAATAGTCTGATTATGCATCAACAATTAATTCAGAAATGACTCCTACAGCACTAACTTGTATTTTCTGTTTACATTTATGTATATATGTATATATGGGAAAAAGAGTATAATATTCCATGTTTCCCATGTTCACC
Source organism: Vombatus ursinus (assembly GCF_900497805.2). Taxonomy (NCBI): domain Eukaryota; kingdom Metazoa; phylum Chordata; class Mammalia; order Diprotodontia; family Vombatidae; genus Vombatus; species Vombatus ursinus. Next base: position 15,251,517 of record NW_020954580.1, on the reverse strand, counting down.
ATGTTCGATGTCTTCTCTCTACTTTATTCAGGATATACAAGAGTGAGACTTTGGAGAAGATTCTGTACTTTGGTATCTTTAATTTCTTTTTTTTAATTTCTTAATCCCATATTATGTATTTTTAAAACGTATTCATCTTGCTCTTTTGCAGCGAAGCCACAGGAGGCCAAATTACATGTTGATTTGGATGAAAGGATTTTATCAAGTACTTAAAGGAATTTCTCTGTAGACGAGTGAATTGAGAGGAGCCATCACATGGAGAATGCTGAGTCGTCACATTTAAGCTTTGGGCCACATGTGACTCTGGGCTGCAAGGCTTTTACTTTGACATGATGAAGAACCCTCTTATTGGCTACAGACCTGGAAGAGTTGATGACTCAGTGGATAAATGAAAGAGAGAAACAATCCCCTTGTTCTCCCTCTCTCTTTCCAGCTAAGAATTATTTAAGCACTGTTACTTCTTGAGAGTGGTAAGAGAAGGGGCTCATTGCCCTAATTCCCAAGTCTAGCCTTTCTGGGGCTATGAACATATGGTACCAAATCTAAAGATGCCCTGCCTAGGTAAACCTGAGCCTGGGTATGGACTGCCTCTTTTTTGGTTGCTTCTTTCTTGATCTTAGTACCCCAAGAGTATGTGTCCGTGCTTGGCGGTCACCATGTAAATGCAAAAGGTCCAAAGGTTCTGGGTCTCATGCCGGAGTTGAATGGTGTCAAATTACTCCAGAGCTCCTGAAGAAATATTTAGCATTACTTTTTTGTGTACGACTAAATTATCTATTTAGTATCTGATTCATATTATAAATGGTACCTTTTTACTCCTCTTTTTGGGGAAAACTCTAGAAGTGAGTCATAACCTAAGCCAGTGCTTCCCATTTAGTGGGTTTGCAAACTCCCGTCTAAGGATTTGGTTTAATGGTTCCTAAATCAACAAATAATTGCTCAGTTATGTTATGATCAAGACATGAAAGCTACATTTACAAGCCTGTTGTTTTTTCAAGTAGAAAGAACAATATTTGAAAACATAATATTTATTCATTTGTTTCTTAAATAAGTAGAAAAGCATTTGAAGCTTCATATTTGGTAAGTTATCAAATTGTTGAAAAAATGGGGAATCTTATACTGTTGCAGAAAAATTAACTTTGCCATATGGCAAAGCAATTGTCAGATGTATTTTTAGAGATGAGTATTTAGAGATTTAAGAATTAAAGATTCTTAATTAAAATTTAATTTTAATTAAATTAAAATTTAATATTTTAATAAAATATTAATTAAATTAAGTGGATATCATCTTAATTAAAAATTAAGATGATATCCATTTCTAGCAATACAGTACCTCATTAGATAAATTTTGTCTGATGATGCTGAATCAGTAATTGAAGAGTTAATTTTGCAAGTATATGGAACTTATGTTTATAATATAGCCATTTTGATTGTACTTATAAGATATGTACATGAAAGTGGGAGAGAATATGCTATTTTGTCATCAGTTAATCGTACATTCAAGTGGGGAAGACAATTTTATTTTAATTAACTACTTTGAAGAAAAACAAAGTAATTGGTCTTCTTGTGTAATTTGCATAGATGGAGTAAAATCTATAAGTGGACAATTTGGGAGCATTATTTTGCATATTAAATTTAAAAATTAACATGAATATAGTATAGACATATAGCAACATGTACAAATAAGTTTTGGCATCAACAAGAATGCAATAGCAACTTTTTTTTTTGCTTTTTGGTGAGGCAATCAGGGTTAAGTGACTTGCGCAGGGTCACACAGCTAGTAAGTTAAGTGTCAAGTATCTGAGGTCAGATTTGAACTCAGGTCCCCTGACTGCAAGGCTAGAGTTCCATCCACTGTGCCATCCAGCTGCCCCCATAGTAACTTAGAAGTGTGTTGGATGTTGCTATCAAAATAATCTATTTTATTAAAAGTTGAGACCCAATCTCAATTGTTTACTATTTTATGTAGAAAGAGCATTTCTACTTCTCACACCCAGAGATGTTAAGTGGCTTTCTTGCTGCAGAGTTATTACTTGTCTATTTGAATTGAGGGAAGACAATTGTTTTCTTCACTGCTTATCCTTTTCACCAGCATAAATGTACATATAATATGACATGGCTTCAAAGATTAGCATTTACATCATACATTAATAAACTCAGCTTATCATTACAGGGTGCAAACACAGTGATATTCAAGGTTCAAGAAAGATAAAAAGCATGACTAAGGAAAATTTTGGAACCACACAACTGAAAATAATACTGAGTACTTTGTGATGTTATGTAATTTCTTAATAGAAAATGAACTATCGTTGGATCAGGCTGTCAAGAAAAACACCAGTGATTGAATTTTTTAGAAATGATTTGTAAAGAATATTTTCCTGAAATTTCTAATAAATTAAATTGGATTCACAATCTATTTAATGTATCTTTTAGGACCGTGACTAATGAATTGACAATAGGTGAAAAAGAACATTTAGTTGTCATATCAATGGATTTTGAACTACAAATGTTAAAAATGACAGTCATAAATTTTTGGTTAATGATAAAAAGTGAATTTTTATCTCTCAGCAAGAAGATTTGTAAAATTGTTGGACCATTTTCCACCACATATGTGTGTGAGTAAATATTTTCAATTTCTTCTTTTAAATTAAAATATAGAAATAACCTCAATGAAGAACCAAATGTAAGATTGTGCTTGACTGGTGTTGACTTACATATTACAAACCTTTATCAAACCCAATATCAAAATTAAATTTATATATGATTATTATATTATGTTAAAATATTCCAAGTCATAACTTATGTCATTTATATTTAGCAAACTTCATAAGATAAAGAAACTTAAGATGAAATCTTGTAGACTACTGTAAGCATATGAAGTCTTGTTGGATTACTTCCTTTAATTCTTACAGAATGTCTCACATGAGATAGTTATTTTTTGTAATTTTATGTTTAGAGTTTTCATAACTATAGATAGAACAAAATTTTATATTTTATAATCATATGAAGTAAATTTGATTTTGAGTTTTTGGGGGGCAAAAGTTATTATTAGTTATTATAAGCATTTAATAAATAAATAAATATGAGAAATATATTGTTATTCTGGTGGATCACAAAACTTTTTTTGGTGCTATTGAAAGGGGTTCTTGGGACAAAAAACACTGGGAAACATTGATCTAAACTACAGTATATGTAAATTTTTTTCCTGGGGCCCTAGGGTAAGGCTTTAATGAGCCAAAGAGTGTGATAACAGGGAGCCTAGTTCCCCTTTCATTAGAGGCCAGGATTTCCAGGGCTGAATGCAGTCCTAACCACATACCTGAATACAGAACAGTGAATGGGCACAGAACTCCAGCCTTTGTGAACCCAGTAGTGGTTCCTTATCATCTACTTCTATATATGTTGTCACATATGTTTCAATCATCTTCATGACAGTCTCTTTGTTTACATTCATCATGAACACTGGAATGCAAGATAACCAAATATCTCATGAAACAACATTTTTCGTTGCCTTTCTGTATGTAATGAAACTGACACTACCAACTGTTTTATTTGTTTCTTCAAGTAGAATCTGTGATCTTTTCCTTCCCGTAATCCACAATTTCTTAATGGTTTCTGACATCAGTCTAATAGTTCTATTCACAGCAAGAATGTCTACTTTGATATGTTTCAGTACCACCAGGAGTACATTAACTCATTTGTCCCTGGAAAAAGATCTCACATTCGGAACAAGTTATTTTAATGTTGTAGGTGGTCTAAAACAGTGATTTCTTAACACTCTCCCTTTTTCCCCTCTTAGTCACCGTTACAGAAAAAGGAGAGGCACACTAAACAAGATTGAAGGCTAGTTTGTATTTTGCTTTATGAGATGCTATGGTCAACTATTTCATCAGTTAGTGATCATAAGCTGAAACTCAACATATCCTATGCAACCTTGTTATTTCCCCTCTAAACCTGTTCATCCTTCTGCCTTCTCTATTTCTACCTTTGGCACTATCATTCCCCTGTGTCTCCCATGTTCAAAACCTTAGAGTTATCTTCTATTTTTCTCAGTTTCTCATCTTTCAAATCCAATCAGTTATTAAGTCCTGTCAATTTTACCTCTTTCACAATTCTCAGAAACTTCCCCTCCTCCATATTCCCAATAGACCTTCATTACCATACTCCTGGATTTTTGCAATAGCCTCCCTCATTGGTCCTCCTGCCTCCACTTTCTATTCCATCCTTCATACTGATGCCAGAATAATCTTTCTACAGATTATGTACAGATCTGATCATGTTCCTGTTCTGCTTAAAACAAAACAAAACAAAACAAACAAAACAAAAACAAAACAAAAACCCAACAACTTTCCTTGGCTCATGCTTACCCAAGGAGTAAAGGTTAAATACCTCCCTTGGGCGCCACAATGTGACCCTCAATCTGACAATACTTAACTCTTCCAGACTCATACTACTCTCATCTACATAATCTATGCTCCAGCTGAAGTCGAGCATTGGACTGGTCCTCTCAATATGCAGCATGTTCATGGCTCTCTGCCTATATTTACCCTATTCCTTCTACATGGAATGTCTTCTCTTTCCTCCTCTGTTGAGTTGGACTTGCAATTTGTACTTTAAATCTCAACTCAACCACCATGCTTCTGCATGATACCCCCTCCCACATTGGTAAGCTACTCTTCCTACTGACATGAGACTTTTATTTCACAGCTCTAACAAATAATACATAAAGTACATTTTATGTAGTTGTGTTAGTGGTTTAAGCCCCTACTAGATATGAGCTCTTTCAGGGTGAGGATTCGATTTTACATAAACTTTGAATGTCTGCTAATATTTAGCTACAATGCTTTGCATATTAGGTTTCTAACAAATTGTTTTTGATGTGGAAAGACTGGCTTGGTACAATATTACCAATTTTGAGAGGTCTGGGGCAGTGCTTTCATCTTTGTAGGGAATTCCTGTTAGCATTGCAGATCATTACCTTCTCTACAACCTATGGTTTTATAGAGTTATTTGGGGACACTAAGAGGTTAAGTGATTTCTCCCATGGTCACACATGGTCAGCTACTATGTGTAGCTTCAAAGGAAGGAAGGACATGAATCCAAGTCTTCCTGACTCCAAGTCTATGGGTCCTCATAGTATATTGAGGACCTACTATGTGAAAAGTGTTGTGCTAGGCACTGTTGTGGGGAGGAAGGATAGAAGGACAAAGTTGTAGGAATAGTTCCTTCCCTTAAGAAGTTTACATTGTAGTTGGGGAGACCATACATAAACACTCCCCAAAAGCAAAATAATAATCTAATAATCGGCAATTTTAAAAGCTAACAGAGTTGTCTGGGAAGGAATGGTGAAGATAAATAAGCTGAGCCTTAAAGACTGAGTTGAATTTAAGATGGAAGAATGTGAACAAAAAAGGAAAAAAAGTATTTTTTAGATGAAGAATTTACCAGTTTGGCTAAAATGGAAGGTCAATGTTAAAGATATGACTATAAAGGTAGATTGGAATGACCTAATAAAGGACCTTGAATTTAACAATAAGTTTGAACTTCTATAAGTAATGAAGAATTAGTTAGCATTTTTTAAGCGAAGCAGTGACATGATGGGAAGAATGTTGTAAGAAAATTGATATAATTGATTTTAGGCCTATATGGGTTTTCAAACTAGAAGGGACTTTAATAGTCATGTAATCTAAACCTCATATTTTACAAACAAGAAAACAGACCCAAAGAGGTAAAACAATTTCTACAATCTTCTGAGATTTGAATCTAGATTCTCTGAGGCTAAAGTCAGAGATCTTCCAAACTTCCCTTATTGTTGAGGGCACCAACATGCTATTCACCCACATTTGACAACCTGACTGTCATACTTAAGTCCTCAGTCCCCTCATCTCATACATCCAATTATTTGCTAAATACCATAATTTCTTCCTCTATAACATCTCTTGTATGTATCCCCCTTTCTCTCCACTCACAAAGCAACCACTCTTGCAGAGGCCTTTATCACCTCTCTACTAATCTGTTCCTATTCTGCTCCTAATCATTCTCTTTGTCTTAAATCTCTCTCCTCTCCAATCCATTATCCATACATGTCAAAGAGATTTTCTTAAAGCACAGGTCTGATTACATTAATCCTCCTCCCCCTTAAAGTCCAGTGGTTCCCTATTACCTCCAGGGTCAAATATAAAGTCATCTGTTTGGCATTTAAAGCTCTCGATAACCTAGGTCCTTCTTACCTTTCCAGACTTGACTCTTCTCCAGCCATTCCATGATCTCAGTCAGGCTTGATATTTCTCATTTCTGTGCCTTTGCACTGGCTGTAGTACACACTCACTTCTCACCTCTGCCTCTAGGAACCCCTCCAGACTCAGGTGAAGGGCCCCTTGTGCAGGAAACCTTCTGCGTTCCCTCCAATGGATAGTGCCTTCCCCTCTTTTAGGAGGAATTTAAAGTCTTAAAGTCTCTTTCATTAGATTCAAACTCCTTGAGGGAAGAGATGCTTCTTTTTTTGTCACTGTGTGACATAGTGGTTGGCACAGAGGAAGACCTTTAAAAATTCTGGTGGATTGACTATATTCCCCCCTTGGTTAAATGAACTGTATGTATACTGGATAAGATTCAATGCACCAAACAAAGCAGATGATTTTGGCTTTCCAGAAAAGATCCTATCTCATCCCATCTTACCCCACTTGAAATACTTCCTCTATCATGAGGATATTATAAAAAGAATGAGGACTTTTGATCTTTCTGAAACTGACCTAGAAATATAATACATGTAAATATTCAATTCACTTATAAGTTTGAAGTATAGGCTAAAACTGAAGTAAATTTGGAAATATTAAACAGGTTTAGTCAAAAATTGCCAAATGTCCAAAAATGTGTCCAAAAATTGCTTGTAGTAAACATAGTACTCAGTAGGACCAAGCTTCGAGAGAGAAAGAAACAAAAACAACACAGTTATTGATTCTTACGACTGGAATCAAATTTATGGTTATTTATTCTAAGGTTAAATAAAGTTTTCTCCATATAATGTCTAACTAAAGTATTTATTGCTTTTAAATGCAAGGAAAAAAGGCTTACAGAGAGAGAAGTTTATGGTTACAAGCCACCAAAATAATTTCAGGCAGATTTTATGAAGCAAAATGTGATAAAAATAATAAAGAAAAAATGCATATCTGGCAACAGCTCAAAACATTTTTTTAGATAACCCACATGGAAAAGTAAGCTTTTGCAAAGGAGTAATATCTTATTTTCAACATTTATAGGAAAATGAAGGGCATAGGAACATCAACAGTTAGTTTTAACTTTCATGTTCATTCTTCCCAGTGACTCCAAAGAGACAAACCTTCTGAGGGGCAAAAATATTTTTCCTAAAATAATTTGATAAAGAATCTTTCATTAGAAACCCTAAGCCATCATAATGGCTTTTTAAATAGAGCTGTTTTAAATAGCACATCTGAGCCAAGGTGCTTCTGTTTATTGTTTTCAATGATACCTCAAAGAAAGAAATATCACAAATAAGATTTTGAACAATAATTGTCATTCAAAACATTTCAATTCAAACCAAAACCACTTAAGCTTTCACCTCCCTTTGTTTATTTACACAGTGTTGCTATCTTGCTCTGCTGGTCCCCTCTGCTCTTTAGAACATTATACTGACTTATCATTTGTCGAAAATGCAGCTCTGCATGAGATATAGCAGGCTAACCATCCAAATTACATAAGCAAAACACAAAGACTAACTTTTAAAAATACACAAAAAATACACAAAGCAAAGTCTGAATTTCCTTTTTTTTGTTTCTTCTTTAGGGCCAAGATATACTACATGATTCCATTGTGCTTTGGGAGAGGAAGGATTAAAAAGTCAAAGTGTACAAGAGGCAAAAAAAGGGGGGAGGTGAAGAACAATTATAAAATGGTTTCAGAAGAAATGAAAATGTTCCAGAGACTACTCTCTAACAATAATCCTCTTTTCCTTTAATTCCTGCTTTCCCTCTTATTTGTAGCTTGTCTCTCATTAGAAGGTGAGCTCCTTGCGGACATGGGCTGTATTTTTGTCTTTATTGTATCGTATCCCTACTGCTTAGGACAGTAATCGCTTAATAAATGTTTATTGACTATGCGACTGGCATAGTAGGGGAAGTCTTGGGGTTCAGTTCTTGACTTTGTCATATATTGGTTATGTTGGGCAAATCTCCTAATGGCCAGGGGTGAGGAACCTGCAGCCTGGAGGAAATGTATGCCTCCTAGGTTCTTAGTGAGGTCTTTTGAGTGAGTCCAAATTTTACAGAACAAATCCTTTTATTAAGAGGATTTGTTAAAAAAAAAAAAAAGAGGATTTGTTTTGTGAAGTTTGGACTCAGCCAAAGGGCTGCATTTGAGGACCTAGAGTGCCACACATGGTCTCGAGGCCGCAGGTTCTCCCCCCCTGTCCTAACCTCTCAGTGTCTTCAAGTAGCTCTCTAAGACTGTAAATCACAGGATAGGTATCAGTCTGTTTCAATGGAAGGAGTCTGGATTAAAGATCTCCAAACCAGTGAAATCAAAGGTCCACATGGAGTACCTGTGTCCCTGTGTCTGTCAAATAGTGTTTTACAATATAATTATGTATTCACAATGTATATTATACAATGTATATATACTAACCCATTATCTTAAAAAATTTTTTTATACTTTCTCTTGATAATGCTGTCATTTTTTTCTTCTGAAGTCTAAATGAGCATTTCCATATTCATTGTAGAAGAGAGACCTGTGCATAAAACTTCAAATGTTATGTAGATCTTGCATTTGTTTTTAAGTATCTGATAAATTCAACATGTAACTTTTAAAGCTGTCCTGCTTGTATGATTTCTTCTCCTAATTTTTTTTTTTTTTGTGGTGATGGGGAGAGTTGGAGGAAGGAAGAAAGAGAACTTTATCCTGAACCTCTTCTTTCCATACCTCAAGCAAAACATATTCCCACATTGCAGCATTTCCCAATACCCCTTGAGCCATCCTGACACTGTACCCTTTCTTGGAATAAAGGGAATAGTTACGTAAAACAAACTAAAACATTGATCTCATTTGATAGCATACGTCTCATGTCATACTTGTAGACTACTACCTTCTTTCTGTTAAAAGAAGGGAGACATATTTCATAAACAGTCCACTGTAATCAAAATTGGTCATTGCAGAGACTGCTTTTAGTGGTGTTATCATTTATTACAGTCATTTGGTATGTTGTTTTCTCAGTTATACTTACTTTGTTCTGCATCAGTTCATATACGTCTTCCCAAATTTCTCTGAATTCCTGCCCCCCGCTTACTGTAATAGCAACTCATTTAATTGATAAAGTTATATACCAATAAATAGGCACCAACTTTTTTTTTTTTTGCTGTGACAAGGAATGCTAAGAATATTTTGATACATACGGGACCTTTCTTCTTATCATTTGTGGGGACATATGATCAGTACTGAGATTGCTGGGTTGAAGAGTATGAATAATTTAGTGACTTTTCTTCCAGAGTCTCAAATTGTTTTGCAAAATGGTTAGTCACTTTATATCTTCACCAATGTGTATTAATGTACCAGTCTTCCAACAAACCCTCCAACAGCAACTATTTCAATTTTTATCATCTTTGATAATTTGATGCATGTGAGGACACACTGGCAGTAAAATTTTAAGATTACAAACCTTGCAAAAATGTAATGGTTATATATCTGACTAGCAATACACATAAATATATAAATCTTTCACTGTTATTAATCCTGTAGAGAGGCCAGAAAATGTACAATATTATACACACACACATATAAATGATTGTTGTCTTAACTCCAATACTTGCTATAGCCAAAAAAAAATCATTATGCTGCAGTGAAGCTCGTGACAAGCCTTTTGCAATTTAACTAGACTGGTCAGCAGATAGGACATAGGCAGTCCATCACTAGGCCCATACTTAAAGTCTTTCAAACTTGGAAAGACCTGTCAGAACTTGCTCTATGCTGGAAGAACCTTCAAGAGCACACACTGGGCAAACTTCACGAACAGTAGGATTTGAATAACATAGGAGTTTATAACCCTAACCCAGTTTACTCATTAAAAAGACTGTGCAATACAAGAAAAGTTATGCAATACAAGAAATTCTTTCTAAGAATTAGTTTCTCATTCTGATAGATAAGGGAAGTATCTGATAGACATTTGATTGCTCAATTATATCATGTTATAATAATTTTCCAAAAAAGAACATATGGTTATGAATATTATTTCAGAGTTATCCTTTATGAGTCTAAGTCTGGGATGCATAAGTCAAGGACTAGGCTTTCTGGTTGGTATCTAAGATGGGGCAAAAAATACACGACAATGATGTGAATGAAGCAATGTAAAATAGCAACAAAACTCAGGTCACATGAAATGGACAGCTTTGGTACCAAAATACTAAGGCAAAACATTTGTGTTAATCTATACAAATGCAAAATGTATAGTAAGTGGCAATCACTTTCAGGAAGTTTTGTTTAAATGTTTTTGGAAACTACTTTGTGGGGAGTCTGGGTATTTATGAGTCTATTGTAACAATTCAAAATGTGCTAATAAAAATAATTTAATATTTTAGAATTCTTCATTGTGCTTTTATAAACCTTAAGTAGCTATTCTTATAACTTTTTTGTTAATGTTTTTAATTTCACACTTAAACACAAAATGAGAAAAGAAAAAAAAATTGCCATGTACACAGCAGACCATAAGGTAGGATTCAATATAAAACAATAAATTTCCATTTCAAGAAAACCTATATAATAAATAATACACATTGTTTTCAGAGGTGCCCAACTTTTCTTTGTTTCCTTGTTGGTTTCCTTTTGTTCTCTACTGTGCACTTTTTACTTTATATTTTTTCCCTTCCCTTCCCCCCGCCGAAGAAGGCTACAATTAAGCATGGATATATATATATATATACACATAGATATCTATAAACATATATATATATGCATATATATACTAATATACACGTGTAAGACCATACTATCGTTATTTCTTCTTATCATCTGTTTTTCTGAAGGTGCATTGCATCTTACATCATAAGTACAAGTCTTTTCATGTTTTTCTAAATCAACCAGCTCCTCATTTCCTACACCCCGGCAATATTCCTTTCTAGCTTCAAACAGCATCTTCCTTCAGAGGATCTTTGAGGTTAATTTGGGTATTTATAATGGTCAGAATGACTTGGTTGCTCAAAGTTGGTCTTAAAACAGTACTGCTGTTGCTGTATACAGTGTTCTCTTGATTCTGCTCATTTTGCTCTTAATTATTTCATGGAGCTCTCTCCATGGTTTTGTAAAAGCATTGAGCTCATCATTTCTTATATGAGAATAATATTTCATCATGAACATGTACCACAATTTATTTAGCCATTCCCCAATTGACGGGCATCTTTTTCATTTTCCTTAATCCTCTTGGGAAATAGACCTAACATTGACATGGCTGGGTCAAAGGATGTAGGCAGTTTAATAACTCTTTTGGCATAATTCCAAATCTCTCCAAAACTGTTGGATCAGCTCACAAATCCACCAACAAGGAATTAAGGTCCCAGTTTTTCCACATCCTTTCTAACATTTGTCACTTTCCCCTTCTATCATTTTAGCCAATCTGATAGGTATAATATGATATCTCAAGGTTGTTTTAATTTGCATTTCCCCAATCAATAATGATTTAGAGTATTTTTTCGTGACTATAACTTGTTTTTTCTTCATCAGAAAATTGCCTGTTCATATCCTTTGCCCATTTATCAATTGGGGAATGACTCAAATTCTTATAGATTTGACAAAGTTTCAGATATGAGACCTCTATCTGAAGAACTATCTATAAAATTTCCCCCCGTTTTCTGCTTTCCTTCTGATCTTGGCTACATTTGTTTCATTTGTACAAACCCTTTTTTAATTTAATGCAAAGTTATCCAATTTAACCATTTTACATCTCACAATACCTTCCATCTCTTCTTTGCTCACAAATTGTTCACCTATCCATAAGTCTGATTGGTAATATGTTCTATGTTCTTTAAATTTTCTTGCAATATCTCCCTTCATACGTAGGTCATGTATCCATTTTGACCATATCTTGGTAATTTCTGCCAAACTGCTTTCTAGCTTTCCCAACAATTTTTACCAAATAATGAGTTTTTATCCTGAAAACTTTAAGTCTTTCCACATGTCAAACACTGGGTAACTATATTCGTTTGCTGCTATAGATTGTATGTCTATTCCTTTCCACTGATCTACTTTTCTATTTCTTAGCCAGTACCAGATAGTTTTGAAAGTACTGTCTTATAATGCAGTTTAAGATCTGGTGCTGCTAAACCTCCTTTCTTTACATTTTTTTTCAGTTAGTTCCTTTGATGTTCTTGATCTTGTTTAAATAGGTGAGATAGTTGAAGTTGTCTCAACTGCATGCTCTATTTTCTCATTCAGCATTTACTTTTATTTTTGCTCTAAAAAAGAGTAATCTAATTGTACAGAAAGCTGACTTAGAAATGGCTCCTATATCAGTAGCCAGTCCTTTCTTGCCTATTAAAATATTTCATTTTGTGGCATTATTGAGTATTTGTCATGTCCAGTGTCTCAACTCTTTTTCCTAAGAAAATAATTGATTCATAGGTGTGAAGCTTCTCTTTGGTCTATGAACTTCTCTCTCTTTTTTTTTTTTGGCTAGGGAACAGGGTTAAGTGACTTGCCCACAGGCACACAACTAGTAAATGTCAAGTGTCTGAGGCTGGATTTGAACTTAGGTCCTCCTGACTCCAGGGCTGGTGCTCTATCCACTGCACCACCTAGCTGCCCCTGGTCTATAAACTTTTGACCCTTCTTGTTATTTAATCCTATCCATGCTTTCTAATACATTTTTGTCATCCTCCTCTCTACCACCTTTGCACTGCTATTACTGACCATTAAAGTATATTTATTTAATGTGAAGTCTTTGAAAATTCTTTCAAACATTTCTCAATTTCATCTTTGTAATCAATGTTTATGCATACAGTGCAATTATTTTCATGATTTTTTTTTAAATTGCTCATTGTAAGTACTACAACAGACGAACAAATGTCCCATGAAAAGTTTCCTGTTGCCTTTAGAAGTATGACACAACCAGTGTCACCAATAACTTTACTGGTTTCTCCAAGGAAACTGTGAGTTATCCTTCAGTTTAGGTGCAACTTTCTTTTACCTTCTGGTCTCATTTGTAGCAAGAATTTTAAAGACAGGTTTGATTCAATTTTTTTGATTCTCCAGCAATATGTCCACTTACTGGTCAGTGGAAAAGTCTATCCCATTTATATCCAACAAATGAATTAATGCTTATAAATAATCTGAAAACTGAGATTCTTTATATCCCATGATACCAGCATTACAGAAGTACAGAAAGGGCTACACAAACTGTGTGTTTAATGGATGGGTCACAGCTAGGGAATTCATCACCAAAAGTCCACTCTACAAGTCAGTTTCTCTGTACTTAGCTAGACAGGTCTTTGGAAAGCAGACCAGTCCAATGTTGCTTCAAACACCTGAAACCTTTCCAGGATGGTAGAACTTGTCAAGGGCATGGCTCTGCTGGCACAGACTTGGAGAATTCAAGATCACTTCCATACCAGGAAGAAGCATCAGAGGAAGCCTTTGTGGATACATTTTAAAATTTCATATTATTTGAGGGAGTTCATCATTCTACCTTGTTAGGATCTTTTTGGGCCCTGATTCTATCATATAACTTACTCCTGCCAGAACTGGGTTGTCTGCAGATTTTATAAGGATGCCATCTTTATCTTCATCCAAGTAGCTGCTGATAAAAATATTTCCTCAGGGGAAGTCTACTAATAGTCAAGAAAATGTTTTGTCTGAGTCACAAGCCACAGAGAAAGGAAATCTACCCTGGTGCATGGAGGAATGGGTATGGATCCACAGTGAATATGGGTATAAATTTAGGAGACAACCAGTTCTCAACAATACCTCTGTCCTCCCCAGTGAGAAGTAGAAAAATAAAACAAAACCCAAAACAAAGCACAATGACAGACATGCCACTATTTAAAACATTTGATGTTTCACTAACATACACAAGACATTCTTAAATAATGTGGTTTCTTTGCGAATTAAACTGCTGCATTTATTGACATTAATTATTTTATTCTGAAATAAGAGCCAATCCTTTGAGATCCATGAAATATAACAGAGTTTTTAAAGAAAGGTAAGATAGTAAATGATAATTCTCTTACAAATCAAAATGGAAAGGTCAATACTAAGTAAGGCCTCATCAGGCACAGCAACTGAAGAAATTCTATGAATAATTTTGCAAAAGTACATTGGAATTATTCCAAGTTAAGTTGGACTACGTTAACTCAAACGCAAATCAGGGTCATTTTAAAATTTTAGATTAAGTTCAAATTTGAGCCACTAAGACCTTAAAATGTATTATTCTTTTTCCTTTTCAGTTTATGTAAAATAAACTGTTAAACCTCCCATAAGAAAATTTCAGAAGTTGATGTATAAAGAATTTTTCCTCAACAAAGGAATTTTTCATCTCCAAACTTTGTTTCATCCTGTACAAAAAAAATTCAAATACGTTTTCCCTTTCCAGCTTGTTTTCTATCATAAAGAAATTCAAACCCAGATCAACAGTAATTAGATTCCAGGATGGGAGCAGATGTTTACTTGTCACGTACAATCTCTCTAGCAATCAGATCCTTCATTATTTCATTGGTTCCACCGTAGATTGGCTGGACTCGGGCATCCACATATGCTCTGGGTGGGGAGGAGGAAAAAAAAATGAACAACAGAAGCCTTAAAAATAGTAAAGTATGTACCACTAGATAATGGGTAATTATTTTAAAGTTCATGTTAGATAGTTCCCAAGAGGGAGGGAGCTTTCTTTTTTGACACAGTTGTATTATCCTTGCATTGAAATAACTACAAAACATGCATTTAGTTTCTTTAAATAATCTGATACAACATGAACTATAACACATAGATTGTAATTGCTTGAGAACATTACAAATTTAATTAGGCAACACAGTTATGATTTTTTTCCAATGTAATCTTCTACAATTTACCAACATAATCACAGGAGGAAATGAAACCTTTTATTTTTGGGGGTTTAAATATAAAAAAAAATCTTAATTACCTTCAGGTCTCAGTGTTTTCTAAATAAAATTGTAATCCAAGAATTTTTTGTAAAAGAAAAAAAAAAGCTTTATATTTTCCCAATAGGCTCCCACAGCTATAAAGTCAGTGTTTTAGAAAAGATCATTCCTACAGATAATGGAAGTCTCCCGAATTCAAAAAAATCAGTATCTACACTACAGTGATATGCAGGGTTAATAGACAGACTGCGTCTTCCACACAAACCTGTAAGTGTGACTTCACCCATGGTAATAATAATTATAGTAGTAATCATCTTGCACTTTTCCAGTGTTCTTCACTTTTTATTCTCCTCCATTTTATCTCCTTTTCACCTTACAGCTCTGTGCGGTGGGAGGTCTACTATTATTCTCCTTTTATAGGTGAGGACACCAAATCCCAAAGAAATTCAATAACTTTAGCACTTCTAATTAATGGCAATTATTGAGGGGTAACACTAATCAATGGAAGTGCTGAGAGTTAAAGCCCAGGTTTCCACACTCTTTGTCCAGTTCCCTTTTCACATTAGTTCATACAACTTTTATTAGCCAAGATAACAGAGTTAACATTAGCTTGGTTCTTCTCCCTAGGAGATATGTTCCAAGACATTTTCTATCATTTCAGGAATGAAAATTGGGCTATTATACAAAATAGACAAATATAACATGCCACCTCTGTAGAAAATGTGGCCAAAAAATCCTGGAATCTGACTCCATTCTTTACATATACCTTATATTCTTGGATATTCCCTCCACAGCATTTAACATGGTGGCTGCTGCAAATAGCAGACATTTAACAAATGTTTGAGTTTAAGCACTACCTAAGCTATTTTTAACAGTCTGACTGCACACCAGCTACTGAGACTTAGCTCTAGGGACAGTGGTGTTTCCAAGTGTTTTTTACTTTCACATTCTCTCTCTCCCCCCCCCACACACAACATACCCTCTCTTCCTCTACCCCTCCCTCTCCTCTCAAACTCCTCTTTCGTTGTCTCTTCTTCCCCCTTTCTCTAACTTCTCCTCCTCTTCCTCCCCCTCTCTCCCTTCTCCTCTCTGTGTCTCATCTCTCCCACCCTTCGGCTACCAAAGCCAATGCTCATAATGTTCACATTCTATTTTGCCAATTCCAAAGAAACTAAGAGTGATGTTTTTTGCATGTTTGTTTTTAAGATTGACTTGGTCATTTTCCCGTATATCACAGACCTTTCAAAGTAGCTCACACTGATATCTTAGGACCAAAGATTTAGAGAAGAAAGGGGTCACTGAAGCCATATAGTACAATTCCCTCATTTTACTGAGGATAAAACACACTTACGGAGGCCCAAGGTCCTAAGGTCCCACATGTAGTGAGTGTTAGAATTTGAACGTAGGTCCTGACTTTAGAGACAGTGTTCTTTCACTATACCATACTGCTTCGTTAAATCATTCAGTGAACAATTAATAAGTTACTGGGTAAATTCAGTCATGAACACAATAACAGGAAAAGAAAGAGAAGGAATGTTTACTCATACCCAGTCACAAAGTACCAAAGCTTAAACTGCTTCTCTGATACTATGAGATGAAAGCCTAAGTGAGACTGAAATAAACTAATTTTCTTTGACTGGAAGGGAGAAGTATGAGCTAGCCCTGGGTTTGAAGTCTGAAGGTGTAAAATTGAATACTAGGATTTCCCTTACTATACATGTGACCTCATGCAAGTTACTTAACCTTCAGTTTCCTCAACAGTAAAACAAAAGAGTGGAATAATATTATCTCTATGATCTCTTAAAACTCCAAAATCCTATGCTGCTATTTTAAAGTTACTTTCCATGTAAAATCAAGTCTTAACAAGTACCTTATTGCAACAATGAAGCTTATCTCTTATGAGAAATAAAAGAAAGACTTCTTGATTGAGTAAGAATTATGGCAAAGTAGAGAAGCCTGAGTTCAGGTCTCTCCTCTGACACACACTAGCTATGTGATCCTGGGCAAATCACTCAACCTCTCAGTTCCCTAGGCACATCTCCAAAACTCTAAGTTGGAGATGATTTAAATTGATAGAGGAAGTATCCGCATTCCATATTCCAGTCAAATCAGAGCTCAGGTCCAAGTGTCTAAGAATAGCATATTAATACACTGCACTTGTCTCATTAACTTTGTGATACCAAGGTTTATATAGCTACTTCTTAATTCTTCCTTCTATGTTTAGGACAAAAAAACAAACAGTTCATGCGAATGCTCATCTAACCCCTGGACTGCCATGAAGGTTAATAATTATTCTTTGGCAGAAATGAGTCTCTCAGATTCAGACAACACATGTCCAATGTTCCATCAGGTTGTGCCTTTTGCATAACCTAAAGGTGATTATCCCTGAAAAAGACAAGATCAACAATTCTGTTGTGCTCAAAGAGTCTAGATGCTGGCCCCTCTCCATTTTGTGTGCCTTCCTTAAAAACCCTAATTAATGTTTAGCTATTTCATACCAGTGACTCTAGAATAGGGGCAATAGTTAAGTGAAAGAGAAGTACATAACTTTCCTTTATTTCACTCCCTTTCCACTACTACTGCTGGTATGATAACATGCTCTCTGAATCTTCTACTCCACAAAAGGGTTCAAAAGTGGTTCTACTGAAGGGCCAAATCTACTATTTCATCACACATTCCACGATGAATTGTGAATACACTGTGAACATAATTTGTGAAAATAGACCTGGAAATTGTTTCAGAATATGGAACAAAAAATTAAATGTTATAGAACCATGACATTAAAGGATTATTTTGCCTTTTTGAATCAGTCATTTATTAAGTGCTTACTATGTGCCTGGCACTATGCTAAGTAAGCTCTGGGAATACAAAGAAAGGCAAAGGGTAGCTCCTATCCTCAAGGGGCTCACAGTCTAATGAAGGAGACGACATTTAAACAACTTCGTATAAATAAATTATATACAGGATAAAATGGAGATAATCAACAGATGGAAGGCACTAGAATTAAGGGGGATCAGCGAAGGGTTCTTGTAAAAGGTGGGATTTTAGCTGGCACTTAAAGAAAGCCAGGGAAGCAAGGAGGCAAAGAAGGGGAAGGGTTGGGGGACAACCAGGGAGGGTCTGGGGTCTGATCCATTGCCACTGGATCACAGAATATGTGGAGGGGTGTAACATGTAAGAAGATTAGGAAGGCATCAGGTTAACAAAGGCTTTGAACCTCAAAAAGAGGATTTTACATCTGATTCTAGAGGTGAAAGGGAGCCACTGGATGGGGATGGGGATGGGGATGGGAATGGGAGTGGGGGTGGGGGTGTGACGTGACATGGCCAGGCTTGTGCTTTAGGAAGATCACCGAGGACTGAACGGAGGATGCACTGGAACGGGGAAGAGACTTCCAACCAGCAGACCACTGTAATAGTCCAGGCTCGAGGTGATGAGGGCCTGCATCTGGATGGTGGCAGTATCACCAGAGGGAATCAGAAGGGGTATGTGAAATGTTACAAAGGTAAAATCAACAGCACTTGGCAACAGACTGGACATAGGAGGTGAGAGAAAATAAGGAGTCCAGGATGGTATACAAAGTTATTTCTAATACCAGTGGGATACAGGAAAATACTTGTTTTTGATTTAAGACTTTTTGGAGACAGTTCCAAGAGGGTTTATACATAGCAAAAAAAAGGCCCAGTAGAAACCTTAACTGTTCTATTTTATTTAAACACTAAAATAAATACGCCATGATTAGTCTGAACCAGGGGTGGGGAACCTGTGGCCTTCAGGCTTGAATTTCAAATTGTTCTGTGAAGTTTGGATTCAGTCAAAGGGCCTAGAGGTCACATGTGGCCTCGAGGCCACAGGTTTCCCACCCCTGGTCTGAACCAATCAATGTCTACCAAAAAAAGATGAGAAAATTAACAGGTTATGTGTACGCTGTTTCTATTCTTAACTAGTTAGTGGGAGTATTTTGTTTTGATATAACTGACAGCTGCTATTCTCATTAGGGACTAGAAGCGCACCAAAATGTTTATAACTAAGCCAAGCAAAGTGACAGGTTTTGAAAGTCTAGGACTGCCCAAGTTTGAAGCCAAATTTGGAAAAAGAATGGTTTTCTTCCCCTCCCTTCAGATAATCTAATAAAATTTAAGTAAAATGAGTACGGTTTTTATAAATCCCACAGCCTTCTCAGTATTGGATTAGAAATAAAGCAACCTTTTGTGTGTTAAGCCTGAATTTTTCTTTTTGTGGAGACAGTGTGTGTAAACTCTTAATCTGGGTGAGTCAGAGGAAAAAACACATTCCCTAAGCTCTGTGAGGAGAATGCTGTGGGAAGACCGATGTGGCAAACATAACAGTAAAGGGAGGGAGTTAGTTATGGGGAAGGAGAAACCTCTGGAATGTGTCTGTCTGCCTATTTACAAATTGGCATGTTTCCACAGACAAGTTATAAACATGTAGGTTAGTCACAGAATAGGTACCTTTAAACACTATTATTTTAGGACTTCTAATAAGAGGAATCACATTAATTTTTCCTGTAAAATTATCTTCAAGAGTTAAGATACTAGGCCCTTCTTTTGTCTACACTAATGTTAAGTAGCTAATTTTTTAAAGATTCAAAAACCATAATGGCTGGTGGTCTTATTTATTACAAGCTGAAAAAATCAAATGAATGAAATGAATCTCTATAACGATACACCCTTCTCCTCACTTTCTTTCATTTTAAACACGATTTTAAAAAACTTTGTCTAAAGGCCAAGAAGCAGTATTGCTACCGTATGCTTTATCACATATAATGGTCATCCTCAGTCATCTAGCTAATAGGTAATTTTCTCTGTATTTCATCTATAGTCAATGGAATTCATGATCTTTATTTGCTCATCTTCAAAAAGAGTATAACAAAACAATTTTTCTTCCTAAGAAATACTCACTTTGCAATGGGGTATTCCCACATGTATCCCCATCCTCCATGGAGCTGCACACAATCATAAGCCACACTGTTTTGTAGCTCAGATGCCCTAAATGGACAAAATACAGGAGGAAAAAGAAACTTTTAGACTGGATTCCTGCAGAATGGCCCCAGATCAAGGAATGGATTATTTATGACTGTGTAACTATACAAGTTTATGGAGACATTAAACTCTCATATATAGATATATCATGTAGGCTGCCTATCAAATATGACCAATTTTATTTTGCAAATTTAATTTAATTTTTTAATTAACAAAAATCTACTTTCTCTCCTTCCTCTATCTCACACTCCTAAAAGGTAGCATACTTTAAAAGAATCAGCTCTTAATAGAAGGAATTACAGAGTATAATTAGCAAATGTTTTCCGTATAACATAGCTGCTGATCCAAAAGCACATATAAAAATAAATTTAAAAATTCCTACATAGAACCTTCTTAGTTAATTATTGCTTTTGCCAGGTTTTTATTAAGTCTGTGTCCATGTAAATGATTTAAATGTAAAATTTACCCTATTACATGGTGAAATAATTCAGCCCCTACTCCCCCAACCAAATGATACCATATTTAGGATAAAGGTGTTTACTTGACTTAAATCACTTAGATTCTCTGTTTTACTCAAATTACCTCAAACTTCAGCAACGATTTGTATTTATATATATATAGCCTAAATCTCAGTTTCGAAACAGTTATTCTCTGACTTCTTATCACCAAATTCATCAGCAGTTCTAAGTGTAACTTCTGTCACATTCATAAAAAGACCAACCATTTAAAGGTAACAGTGAAGCCCTAAGGAAGAAACTCCAATTAAAATTACATGCCTTTAATACAGCAAAAATAGATTTATATAATAAAGAATTCACCATATTTATATAGTGTTGTTTTTCAAGTACAGTCTAATATAAAGGACTTAAAAAAATGAAGTGTTGGATTTCCCCCACCCATCTATCTCATCCATCTTAAGGCAAAATTCCTTAAGAAGATAACAGGATGGGAATTTTACCCATCTTACTTTAAAAAAAAAAAATGCAATGTGACACTCAGATTTCCTCCCTTCCTTCCCAGTCTGGAAAAAAAGACAAAAACTCAAGGTAAACACATAATAATCATGTTAACAATTTTCTATCTCAAATAATTTTTAGTTCAAGAGGTAGATCTGCCTTGTAGAAAAAGTACAATAATCCAACTGTTTACAGACAAGGTTGATAGGAAACTCTGGGGGTAATGACACTTGGAATTTTGGAAATATCTTTCTTTGGCAAGTATATGAAATATTTTCTAGGTTCTAACTAGCTATTTCCTTGCTTTACCTCTTAACATGAGCTTTATCATACCAGGTCTTTCCAAAGAATGCTGAGGACTGCTCTGTTACAACTGAAATTGGGGAAGGGGGTGGGATGGGGGGGGAAATAGTACAATTTAAAACATCTCCCCAAATGGTGCCCTTTCTGAATTTCTACTTGCTATTTTCCAACCTGCAATTAAATTATTTGTATAAGAACACAAGTACTATCCTGTTTATTTCTGCTTGCTTTCCTTTTGGCCTGACTGAATTTGAAGTTAATGAATAATGACAGAATTTTTTTTTTCCCCCACAGTGTTTTCAAGGTAATAAGATTGTTTCTTTTTTTAAAAAAGAGAAAGTAACCTGTTGTCTCCGACTTTGTTCCCATATCCTTGGGTCTTAAAAATCTATATGAAGTTTGATTGAACTCTTTCTCTTGTTCATAATTATTATATTCCCTTTATGCAATAGCAGAACTTTTAAATTATTCAAATTGGGCATTTTTTTTGTCTTAAAATGACATTTAAAATGTTTGCTTGAATAATTAATTCTTGAAACAAATGCTTCAAGTAATTTTGAAAATGGACAATTTTCTGATGGGGACCCGAGTTCAACCTTTGGATATTCCAGTTGAGAGGAGTTAAGAATTCATTACCAATTCTCTTGACAGATGAATTCTCAGCCTGGCTTAAACTGTCTCAGTAGGACCTTTCAACAAATAAAAACAGCTGGCCTCCTATTACTCCTTTGCATCGAAACAGCCTCCTCCTCCCTGTAAGGGGCTCAGAGTTATGGGTACAGTCGGCCCACTTCCGCAGCTATCTGCAGAAACACCACCCTTCAACTACTGGAACACACATACCAGTATTTTGCCATGGAAGCAGTAGCTGAGTCCAGACGTTTTGCCTCGTGCAGTTGGAGACAGCTGTCCACAAAAGCCCTGGTCACACAGATACGTGTTTTTAATTCGGCTAGTTTGTGCTGCACCGTCTTGTGTCCAAAGGAGGAAGAGGAAATTTTTAAAAAAGGGAACATATGAGAACTTTTAAATGCATGATCTGTCAACAATTATAAACAGTATAAGGACGTTCCTGGCCCCAAATGGTTATGTTCCATTTTGTCCAAAAGTCAAACTCTTATCATTCCAACTGTGACACCCAAAATTTCAGTGCTCAGGAAAATTGCAAAGATGGGCAAAAAAAAAAAAAAAAAAAAGATGGAAAAATTAATATTCTCCTTGGATTTAAGAACATTGGGTCGTATTTCCTAAATAACGTAAGTAACATTATTTCTCTCAAGTTGGAGCGCCATCTTGTGGCTCAATAATTCTTGACATAGCTGTTAAAAAAGATCTGTGAGCTAGCCATTCCTCTGTATCTTTTTCGGAAAATGAGATTTCTTTCTTCTGCCAAGAGATGGTGTTCATGGCTTCCCTTTCTGTTTCATAGCATACTTGGCTACATTAGCTAGTTCGCTAGCATAGGTGTGTCTCCACTAATGAAAATGGAAATAAGGAGGCCTATCTATACTTTCATATTCTATAAAGGTCTTTGTTTTAGACCCCATATCACTACAGCACTAAGCAACTTTATCCCAATTCTTAGTGTCTTTTTTTATTAAAAATTATTATTATTATTAAATTTTTTAAATAATACTTTTTTTAGATACTTAAAGAACAAAACCACAAAACCAATCAAATAAGCCTACAAAACTGGCAAGGATAGCATCATCCCCCACCTATAAGGTAGAACTCAGTGAATTCACAAACGATAGGAAGCCTAAGAAAATGCTACTGTTCAGTGTCCTCTTATAGGACACTGCACTTTGATTAGGTTTTTCTTCCCTTTTTCTTTCTTAAAAAATAAGATATTAATTATAGTTTGAGGTTGAAGTCCAGCTTCTTGACATACTGGTTACGTGAATCCAGGCAAATCATTTTTTTGATGCTCTATGAAACTTTCTAAGACTCTAAACTGTACAGAAGATGGCAATCTGCATCGGTAGAGGGAGTTCTTTTATTCAGGGAGCTCCACGCATCAGTGAATTCACAAACGTGGTCCATGTTCCCATCCCTATCATAAGAGTCACTGTCTATAAAGTGAATCACCCTTGTCCTTCTCCTTCCCCTTCTACCCTTCCAGCAGCAATAACAATTCAGGGCTATTCAGTTTAGAAATAGCATACATATAAGCCAAAGCAAGTCCTAAGCTGCAGTCTCAGCAGTACTGTCTTGGACCGAAGAGGAAGATTCGTGACTTGGTACTACTACTGGAACAGCCCTAGAACCAGTTTTATTGTAGTAAAACTGCTTGAGTATATAAGTGTCTCTGGAAAGGGAGAACAGGGAAAGCAAAAACATGGGTTGGTTCATGACAGACAAGGTCGGTGTGGAGAAAGCTCTGAAGGGCACGGCAAGCTTAACAATTGAGCTATAAAAGTCTCATCTCCTAAAGCTTTTGCTGCTATCTGCCCACTCAAATTGGTAATTGCTTAATAAATGTTTATGAGCTGACTCAAAGTCAGTCAGTCTACAAACATTTATTAAGCACTTACTATGTACTAAGCCCTGTGATAAGTGCTTTGTATACAAAGAAAAGCAAAAACTTGACTCTTGATCTCAAGGAGTTCACATTCTAATGGGGGAGATAATAGGCAAAAAACTGTACATGCAAGCTACATACACACATACATATATGTATGTATATGTAATATATAGAGAGTACAGAGGGAGGGAAATCTCCGAGGGAAGGCACTAGCAGTGGGGGGAAGTGGGGAAGGTGGGATTCGAGCTGAGTCCTGAAGCAAGCCTGGTAGAGACAATGCGGATGAAGACTGCAGGCCTGACAGACAGTCATAGGAAGGGCCTGGAGCTGGGAGATGGCAGGCTTCACAGCGCCATCTGCCCACTGAAATTGGCTTTGCCAGTTTGGGAGCTTTTCCTGGAATCCCAGGAAATGACATCAGTAGGAGTAAACAAAAACTCCTCTGATTTGTATTTAACACCCTTCACAATCTAGCTTTTGCTAAACTTAACAGAATTTATACATGAAACTTTCCTTCCCCCATTAGATTGGGAGGTCCTAGAAGGCAGGGACTGTCTTTTGCCTTTCTTTGTATCCCCAGAGCTTATCACAGTGCTTGGCACATAGTAGGTGCTTAACAAATCCTTCCTGAATTCTCACAATCTATATAGTGCAGCCCTCACTGAACTACTTGACATCTCTCACACAAAATTCCAAAGGTTTTTATCAGCTGGGGCACTTGTGCACACTGCCTAAACAAACACCACCCTACTCTACAGGAACTTACCTACATTCCACTATTACTAAGTAATTTAATTACCAATGAAAGTTAACAATAGCATCAAGGTATTTAATTTACATTCTAACTTCCAGCTAATGAATTCTAAGCTCCCCATGGTATTACACATTAATTCATGCTAAATATAAATACGAATATTCAAATAATCCACTGAAAACATTTTGTTCTGTATGACAAATATATTAGAATCAGAGTTGGAAGGGACCTTAGAGGTTATCTAGTCCAACTGGGCTTGTTAATTATAAAACTAGTTAATGAAGAAATAGCTAACCTAGTTTCTTACACATTAAGATTAAAATGTTTGTCTACCCCCATCATTTTCATAACTAACTGTAGGAAGCTGGAAGTGAGTCATGTTCTAGGCATGTTCTCTTGCCAAACCCCAATCTCTTCCTTTTTTTATCTCAGAATCAGAAAAGCAGGAATACATATTAGGCCCAGGGGAGCAAGAGATCAGAGTCCTTCACTGCTTTGAAATGAACTGAGATTTATGAGATTAGAAAATTGTATTTTAATTTCAACTAAATACAAGTGAGTAGCAAGAAAAATGTAGGCAGAGAAATTGTCATTGCAACTATACCTTTGTGTTTCTCTGAGTTGTATTACCTATTTAAAAGAAAATTGGCAATCTTGTGGTTCTTCTTCAATTTCAATTGTACATAAAGTTTGGATTACTAGATCTGAAAATCCTGTAATATAAGTGCTAGTTGAAAATTTTAGGCCTCTGTTCAAAAATAAGATTGATGGCACATTTCCAAAAGACCACACAGTCGCAAAGTATCCAAAGGTTGTTTAACAAAGGTGGTTTACAAAGTGTTATACTGTTGTATAACTTGGTTGAATTGGGTAACACGACAATACTTTCTTAGGAAGTCTATTTCAAATCGATAGTTTAACGTGCACTGCTCTTGAAAGGTAAAGAAGGCCTTTTTCAATTCCTTAAAGTATTTTTTAATCAGCTACTTAAGTGGGGTAGCTGTGGTGCAGTGGGAGAGAGTGAGGGACTTGGAGTCAGGACAACTTGAGTTCAAATCTTGCCTCAGACACTGGTTGTGTGACCCTGGGCCAAGTCACCTAACCTTTCTCAGCCTCAGTTTCCTCATCTGTCAAATGGACATAATAATAGCACCTACTTTCCAGGGTTGTTTTGAGAACCAAGTGAAATAATATATATTCAGTGCTTTGTGAACCTTAAAGTGCTATATAAATGATAATGATGATGGTAAAAATAGAATAATTTAAAATATCTTAGAAATCTTAGAAAATAGGTATTTACTTCAAAAGCTTAATGGTCAGTTTCTGTAGCCTTTGACAGTTAATTTGACCCTCTTCTCCTTGATATTTTCTTCCTTTTGGATTTCTAAGACACTACTGTATTCTAGTTTTCCTCTTCCCTATCTCACCACTCCTTCCCTATCTCATCTGTCTTCTTTTTTGATTACACTCACCTCGTTCCTGTTAAAAGCAGGGGAGGGTCGGGGCAGCTAAGTGGTGCAGTGGATAGAGCACCGGTCCTGGATTCAGGAGGACCTGAGTTCAAATCCAACCTCAGACACATAACACTTACTAGCTGTGTGACCCTGGGCAAGTCACTTAAACCCACTGCCTAGCCAAACCTCCCCCCAAAAAAACAACCCCCCCATAAAAAACATAGGGGACGGTCCCCCTAATACTGTCTTAGGCCCTCTTTTCCCTCTATACTATTTCACTTGGTGATATTATCAGCTCCTATGATTTCAATGATCATTTCTATGCAGATGACTCAGATCTATTTATAACTTATCCACTTGTAACCTATTGTACTGTATATTGTAACCCTACTGTAAATCTGCTGACCTCCAATCTCAAATTAGTAACTGCCTATTAATCATCTTAAACTGGATGTCCTATAGACAACTCAACATGTCCAAAACTGAACTCATTATCTTTTCCCCCCAAACCCTCCTGTCTTCTGAATTTTCCTATTACTGTTGAAGTCATCACCATCCTCCTAAGTCACTTAGACTTGCAATTGAGGTGCCATCCTCAACACCTTACACTCTCATCCCCTATAGCCAATTAGCGATCAAGCCCTGTCATTTCTACCTTTGAAACATTTCTTATATATGCCCTGTACTCTCCTCTGACACTGCAACCACCCTGATAGTCTCTTACCACCTCAGCACTGGACTACTGTGATACTTTAGTGGACAGTTTTCTTGCCTTTGTCTCTTTCTACTCTAATCTATTCTCTACTCAGCTGTCAAACTGACCTTCCTAGCGTACAGGTCTGACCTCCCTACTAAATAAGCTGCAATAGCTCCCCATTACCTCTAGGATCAAATATAAAACCCTCTGTTTGGCTTTCAAAGCCCTTCATAACGTGGCCCCTTCCTACCTTCCCAGTCTTCTTAGACCTTACTCATCACACCCGTGTACTCTGCTACCCATCGACACCGGCCTCCTGTTGTTCCTGGTGAAGGCATTCCACCTGGACTTGGATCATTTTCATTGACTGTCCCCTATGCCTGGAATGTTTTCCCTCCACCTCCTTCTGTCCTAGCTTGCTCGGCTTCTGTCAAGTCTAAGCTAAGGTCCCATGTGGTACAAGAAGCCTTTCCCTGTTCTCCTTCATCTTAGTACCTTCCTTTGGAGATTACCTCTGAGCGCGTGTGTGTGTGTGTGTGTGTGTCTGTGTGTGTGTGTGTGTGTGTGTCTGTGTGTGTGTGTGTCTGTGTGTGTGTAGACTGCCTGGCCTGGAGTCAAGAAGACTCATCTTTGCTTTGTGACCCTGGGCAAGTCACTTCGCCCTGTTTGCCTCAGTTTCTTCACCTGTGAAATGAGCTGGAGAAGGAAATGGCAAACAAGTCCAGTATCTCTGCCAAGAAAACCCCCACGAAGACTTGGACAGGGGCTGAAACAACTCAACAACAACAAATGCACTGTTTGTACACAGCTGTTTGTGTGTTGCCTCCCTCATTAGACTGTGAGCTCCTTGAGAGCAGGGACTGTTTTTTGCCTTTTTTTTTTTTTTTTTTTACTCTCAGCAGTTAGCCCAGTGCCTGGCATGTTGCAGGCACTTAATAAATGTTGATTAACTGACATATTTCTATCTTTCTGTTCTTCACATTATATAAAAATGTAGCATCAACTTTTCTGAGGGAAAACTGCTAAGATAACTTTTCTATTTTCCACACAGTTATCTGCAGAATCTCAAGTTTTCTAAGACTACCTGAGCAAGGAATGGATCAGCATTTTCAGATTAACCTTCATAACTGAAGTACAGATTTCACTTCTAAGGTCAAGCTTATAGAAACATAGAATTCATAGAAACATAGAATTCATAGAAACACAGAAAGGCCCTTAGGGATTTTGTAGGCCAGAAGTTCTTAACTTGAAGTCCTAGAACTGCCAAGGGATTCATGGATAGATTTCAAGGGGTCTGAGAATTGGATGGAAAAAAATTACATCTTATTTTCACTAACTTTCAACTGAAATTCAGCATTTCCTTTAATTATAAAAGGTTTTAAAAATATTCTGAGAAGGCTCTACCAGACTGCCAAAGGGATCCATGAAATGAAAAAGGTTAAGAACCCCTAAGTCTAGTCTAACACTCTCATTTTACTAAAGAGGAAAGAAACAGAGGCTCAGAGAAAGAACTGACTTTCCCAGGGCCAAAGTGGTAGAGAATGCAGAGTGTAACACAGGACTCCAGAGTCCAAGGGTGTGCTGGTCAATGACTGACAACTGGAACTTAACAAAACAAAACAAAACAAAACAGAAGTAGGGCACACTTAAAAGTTCAATCTGCATCATTAATATTTTCCCCATCATTTTTAAAAATTTAGTCAATTAACAAAACCATAAATCAAGCCCTGATTTTTAGTATTGTGATATCTGAGGTGTACATGTTTATACTAAAAATTTAAGCTCTCAAGAGCTGGTTCAAGTTAGCTCCAGAACAGCAACACACACTATTAGGAAGCAGGAGCTCCCAGATACTAGAATACTTGTCCCTTTCACTTGCTTGGTATACTACCCAGCACACAAATAATTAGGAAATTTCTCAGGAGTTCAGACAGAGAGAATGCCAATTGTTTGTCCTACAGAGAGATGGAGGAGGCAAAGGACCAGAGGTAAGAGAAACCTTTATATTGCTAGGAGTTAGTTGTACGTATTTAGTAGGAACAAAGGTTGAGAGCTGAGATAGGCTTCAAAGGTCAGCAGTCCAAACTCCACATTTTAGGGACAAGGAAAATTAGGGCCAGGTAGATTGAACAACTTGACCAAGGCCACACAGGTAGTAAACAGTAGACAAAGGATTTGAACCCAGATCCTCTGATTTGAAATCCAGCACTCCTGGAATTCATTATTGTCTCTTGCCTTCTCAGGTAGTGAGTCCTCCTCAATGGAAGTCTTTAAGCAGAAGATATACGATCATTTGCTGGCAATTATCAGTTAGATAAAGGTTGGATTGCCGAGGTATCCTTCAATTCTTCGATTTTAAGCAATTTCTGCTAAAAACAAGGTCTGCCAGGTCACCAATGACTTAACAGTTACTAATAAAATGGCTTTTTACTCCATCCCCTTATCCTTCTTGACTATTCTGTTGCATTTGACTATAGTTATTCATTCCCTTTCCTCCTTGTCACTTCTTTCCTTTCATTTCTGTAACACTGTTCTTTATGGTTTCTGTGCCTTTCTCGGTCTCCATCACTGGCTTCTCACTCTTAGTTACCATTACTGTTTTCGCATCTCGCCTCTAAGCATAAGTATCACTAAAGATTCTGACCTTGGCAATCTTTTCAGGTTCTATGCTCTCTTAGAAGTCTTATCTATTCCCATGACTTCAATTATCACTTCTATATAGAGGACTTCCAAATATAGAGCTACAACATCTCCCATGAATTCCAGTATTGAATTTCCATGGTTCCATTGGCTATGTCTACCTAGCTGTTCATTCAAATGCTCGTAACTCAACACTAATTATCTTTCCCTCCAAACCTGTACCTCCTCCTAACTTCCTTGTTTCTGAATATGGAATCATCATTTAACTTGCCCCTCTCCCCATCCAGGGTAAAAATCTCACAAATCATCTCTGGCTGTTCCTTCTCCCTCACGTCCTCATTCAATCATTTGCCAAGTCCTTGACTCCTGCTATAGCCTCTTAATTAATCTCCCTGCCTCTTACTTATCCCTGCTTTAATCCATCTCTCACACAGTTGCCAAAATAATCTTTATAGGTCTGACCTTTAGATTCTCCCTCTCAAACCACAAACTCAGTTACTTATTCAAAACCCTACACAAGCTGGCTGGTAAATTAAATCATTTGAACCATATTTATGTCACTACTCTCCATACTCCCTACTTCCTGGACACGCTAAACTATCAGTTGTTCCCTGACCTTATCTTGCCCACTTATGGCTCCTATTATATTTAAAAAATAGCATAAAAAAGAGCATAGCTCACAAAGTTTAATGTCTGGGTCTGATAAAAAAAGCTTGACTGTTATTTCCAGCTAGGGCATGAAGAGGCACAGATTAGTCCACAGATAAGTCTCTGTGAACCACAGCATCCTAGAACCACAGCTATAGATTTGGGAGGGACTCAAGGGGTCCAACTCTGTCATTTTATAAAGGAGGAAATTGAGGCCTAGGGAAGTTAAGTTCATACCGGTGGTAAGCATCAGAAACAATATTTGAACTCAGATCCTGGCTCCAAAACTAGGGTTCTTTCCATTACAACATGCTTTGTTATAATGGACTCTGATTAGCAGTAATTTTTGTGAGTATATAAAGCAGACAATGAAGAGCACTCTGGGTAAATTATCAGTTACTTACAGTTGTCCTCCAAAGCAGGGAAGGACAGCTTGTCTTTTTCAAGGAGAGAACGGAGCCTTGATTATGTGTTATTAGCCTTAATAATTTGTCATTAGCCTCAGAAAGGGGCAGGAACAGGGAGGAATATGTTGTTTATCTGAAGCATGCCGAATAGGGCCCGGGGAAGAAGAGAACTGTAACAAGACTGCTCAATTTTTCTGAAACATAAAGACAAGGAGATGGCCCTTTTATCTATGCCTCCTTATTCCTTCCATATCTTATATCCTTCAAGTTCTAGGTCTTCTACCACATCCTCCAGAAAACAGTTTCAGATACCAACCTCCTAGAATGACTGTTATTTTTTTAATTGGACCTCTGCTACTGTATGTACCTATCTTAACAGAACATCTACCTAGGACAGGCACTTCAAATGGACAGTGAGTGGGCCCAGAACTGAATAAGAAGAAATGAGTGAACTGGAAGGCATTCAATAACCCCAACCTGCTCCCTGACCCAAAAGCCCATCTTTCTCATTCTGTCAATAAATATTTACTAATGTTTGACTATTCCTTCTCCGTCACAGTCCTCATTCAATCATTTGCTAAGTCCTTGACTCAGAAGTCGTCAATAGCCACCTAATTAATTTCCCTGCCTCTAAGTATACTTCTCGCTGCTCTAATCCATCCCTTCACACAGTTGCCAAAATAATCTTTATGGGTCCGATCCATGGATTCTCCTCCTCAAAATCCAAATTCAATCTCTAATTCACTGTATTAAACACTGGAGATACAAACAAACATAAGACAGTCCCTGCCCTTAGGAGCTTACCATCTAATAGGATAGACAACATATAAGCTATATAAAGGGTGAACTGGAAATAGTCAACAGAAGGAAAGCATTAGAAGTAAGGTGGATTTTAGCTGCAACTTGAAGGAAGTCAAAAACAGGAGACAGAGATGAGGAAGAGCCCATTCCAGGGAGGGAAAACAGCCAGTGAAAATGCCCAAAGTTGAGAGATGGGGTGGGAGTGGGGTGGGGAAAGGCAGAGTGTACAAGGTACAGGAAGACCAGAAAGGCCGGGGGTGGGAGGAGGTTGACCAGGATATGAAGAACTTTGAATGTCCAAAAAAGGATTCTGTATTTGTCCCCAGGGGTAATAGGGAGCCAATGGACTTTATTAGTGTGGTTTGGAGGAAGGGTAACATGATCAGACCAGCTCTTTAGGAAGATCACTTTGATAGCTGAGTGGAGGGTAGACAGGAGTGGGGAGATTTTTGGTAGGGAGACCAACCAGCAGGCTATTGCAATAATCTGGGCATAAGGTGGGCAGCTAGGTGGCACAGTGGATAGAGAGCTGGACCTGGAGTCAGGAAGACCTGAGTTCAAATCTGGCCTCAGACACTTAATAGCTGGGTGATGCTGGGCAAGTCACTTCACCCTGTTGGCTTCAGTTTCCTAACTGTAAAATGAGCTGGAGAAGGAAATGGCAAAACACTCCAGTATCTTTGCCAAGAAAACCCAAAATGGGGTGAATGCAGAGTAGGACACAACTGAAATGATTCAGCAACAACAAAGGGTACAAGGTGATGAGGGCCTACACAAGGATGGAGTCAGTGTCAGAGGAAAGAAGAGTGCATAAAAGAGAGATGGGACAACGTAAAATTGCTAGGGCTTGGTTGCAGATTGAATACGTAGGGGAGGGGTGGTGAGAGAATGAGGAGTGGAGAATTATATCTAGGTTCCTGGCCTGGGTGACTGGGAGAATGGCAGTACCCTCAAAGTTAGGAAGCGGAGACAGTTTGGGGAGAAAGATAAGAGGTTCTGTTTTGCACATGCTGAGTTAAGATGTCTACAGGGCAGCCCATTTGAGATACCCGATAGGCAGCTAGAGACTGGAGGTCAGCAGAGAGGTTAGCGCTAG
Organism: Vombatus ursinus; assembly: GCF_900497805.2. Taxonomy (NCBI): domain Eukaryota; kingdom Metazoa; phylum Chordata; class Mammalia; order Diprotodontia; family Vombatidae; genus Vombatus; species Vombatus ursinus. The sequence goes on along the minus strand of NW_020954580.1, from coordinate 15,219,148 downwards.
ATAAGTAGATCTGAAAAACATCATCACAGAGATGGTAAGTGAATCTACGGGAGCTGATGAGATCACCCAAGTGCAATAGCATTGAGGAAGAATAGAAGAGAGTCCAGGACAGAGCTGAGAGATGCCTGTAGAAACCAGTATTCTTATAACGATACTCTGTAGCTGTATGTTCATGAAATAAATATCACAGCCTCCATAGGGACAAAACTGTGGGTGACTGAAAGAACAACAGACAGATGCTCATAGGCTTCAGCATTTGGGACTCCGTCTGCTGTAAGATATCGCCAGTGATGACCTGCACACAGTAGGGATCTTCTAGGATCATGCTTTGCATATCTATACAAATATGTGTGTCTGTTATAGACACACATATGTATGTTAGGGTCTCCTTTCATGCCTCATTTTCCTTGACCTTTTCCTAGCATTTGACACTGCTGAATACATACTCCTTCTTCAATCTTTTTTTCTTTTTTTTTTTTCTTTTTAGGCAACTGGGGTTAAGTGACTTGCCCAGGGTCACACAGTTAGCAATTGTCAAGTGTTTGGTCTGGGGCCATATTTGAACTCAGGTCCCCCTGACTTCAGGGCTGGTGCTCTATTGCCACCTAGCTGCCCCCAATCTCTTTTTTTCTTGGTTTCTCTGCACTGAGAGTGCAAATGAGAACACAGATCCACAGGGAAAGTAAACACCCAACTAAAGCCTTGAAGCAATCTAGAAGCTACAAAAGTAAATGTTTTCCTTACTATTAAACATTAAGCAAAGCATCTGAGTGTGAAATGTCATGGTTCTCTCATCTCATTATAATCTTAGATTATCCATTCCCACAGGGCACTGGTTGCCTAACTCACTTCTTAATTTTTAAAAATATTTCACATTTCAATTTATATTTTTGGTTTTTATATCACTTTGATTTCTGAAACTACTCCCTACACAGCCAGTCACTGTAAAATGAAAAAAGAGGAAAAAAAGCAGTTCAGCAAAAACTGACCAGCTTATCAACCGAGTCTGACAATACATGCAATGTTCCACATCCCATACCCTAATCTCTGCAAAGAGGACTAGCTCACTTGAAAAAAATAATAGTATAGCAAGGGAAAATATGGCTTAATCAGAGCTTTTGACGTGGGGGAGGAAGATAATCTAAATGAAAGATGAGGGAGAGTCACTGGAAGGTTTTTATGAGTATAAACGACTGAAAAAGTTTTCTTTCAATTATTCTAACACTTGTTGAATGCTTACTATGTTCTGCCTAGCTCAAGATCACAAAAATAAGAAAACATGCTTTCCAACTATAATGGCAGGACATATGGCAAGGTGCCCAGGTAAGCCCCAATTTCTTGGTGGATGCCTGGATTCACCAAGACTCTACTCATGGCTGGAAAACCAATTAAGCACTGCAATGGTGCTAAGAAGGATCCACTGTATATTGCATGGAGAAAAGAGCAGGAGAAGAACTTGAGCCAAAGAAGAATGAATCTGTTAAGCACCCTGATGTAATGGTATTCTTGTTTAGGTAGAAATTGGACTAACTGGTTTCTGAGGACCCTTCTACCTCTTAGATTATTGGATCCTCATCATTTTCTTCAAATTATGGATGAGAAATTATGTCATATACAGCAAAAGTATCCTTTATCTCCCCCAATTATACTTATAAATAAATGTATTTAGGGGAGATAAAAGATAGTTTTGCAGTATCTGGCACTTATTATTCCTTTAAAAATGAACTATATCATTCATTTGATTTTAATAGGCCACTGGCAATGACTGCATAAATGATGATTATTATTGATCTTCATGTCTGAAGAAGGTAATGACCATCTGAAAGGTCTGAAATAATTCTTCTGGAGTTCTCACTGCACTGTAGATCCAAGCAAATGAGGGTGGCCAGAAACAGAGACATAGAAACCATTCTTCTCTGATATTAGGTATCCCTACGTGTCTCATTTTCTGGTGGTTGACTATTGCTGCTGTTCATAAGGCCTTGTCCTTTAAGCTTACTTGAAATGCTAACTAGAACTGAACCATCTTACATCAGAAAGGGGCTTGTTAGAGTGGTGAAATAGCCAACAATGATAAGAAACAGGGCAAGATATTAAAAACTACTTGATCTAAGCTTACCTGTATATGTGCGACTGTTTTCCCAAAAGCTTTTCTCTGCCTGACGTAATTCCTAGTTTCTTCAAACATGAATTCACATGAGGAAATGGCAACATCAGAAATCACTAACCTTTCCTGTAAACAAAAGAGAGGGACTCTGAAAATAATTCTGATTACTTGTGAAAATTTTTAATTTTAGCAAACCCCCAAAATAATCTTTACAAATATAATATCTAAATCCCAGAATGCTCTAATTTTTTTTTAAGCATTTGTGAGGAAAAAAAGACCTTAAAGGAAAAACTCTATATCATATCAACAATATTTATTACATACCTACAGTGCTAGGGACTGATGATACAAAAGCAAGTACCTTCGATGCATTTGGATGAGATTCCTTGCCCTAGCCTCCAATTCAGAGATTGCACTTGGATTCACTGTAACTATTAATGGATGAAAAATAATCAAACCTGTATTGCACTTGACTACTAAACATTTATTTGTTAGTTGTTTTTCAGTCGTGTCTAACTCTTCATGACCCCATTTGGGGTTTTCTTGTCAAAGATAATGGAATGGCTTGCCATTTTTTTTGTCTCCAGTTGATTTTACGGATGCGGAAATTGAGGCAAATTGTGACTGTCACTATAGCAGCTTTTTACGGTTGGGGTTTTTTTTTTTTTGTTTGCTCATTCTTTCAGTCAATTTCTTGACTTTTGACATATGCATATATTTTAAGGCAATTGGGGTTAAGTGACTTGCCCAAGGTCACACAGCTAGTAAGTGTCAAGTGTTTGGTCTGAGGTCACATTTGAACTCAGGTCTTCTGACTTCCGGGCTGGTGCTCTATCCACTGCGCCACCTAGCTGCCCCCAACATTTATATTAATAAGCTCTTTAAGCCAGCAGTTCAGTCGCTCTGAACCTGCAGAACCTTCCACAGGGCTAACAGTGGCTGAGTCCAGCAACGTTCTGGATCACGGTACTTTGGAAGCACTGAAAATCTGTAGGCTTCCAGACCAAGCTGTGAAAGCACCAGAAGTTCAGACCAGACATCCCCCCCCCCCCCGCCCCCACCACCTCCAGGTGGAGATGGTAGATCCAGGTAGAGAGAGGTCTGCTCACTTAACCCCTGGTCTGAGCTCTGCCAAGTTCCTGACCTGGCTTGGGTCGGTGGGCTTGTGTGCAGCTGAACTTCAGTGGAATGCTGCTGGCCTCAGTCACTGTTAGCCCTGTGGAAGGTTCTGTAGGTTCAGAGCCACTAGACTGCTGGCTCCTCTCTGGTCTTGGTCTTCTGCCCTGGTTTTTCCACTGCATCATTATGTTGTGCTATATTATATACACATTCTGTAACATTACATATTACAATACACAAAACATGCCATTTGTTCTGTGCTTATCACCCAGCTAGGTCCCTGTGTTTGGTCACGGCTGCTCCTCTCTGTGCTGGTCTCTGATGCAGAACTGGTTAATGGGTGACAAAGTTGCCAGATGGTACCTGTTCCTGTGCTGAGTGGTAGTTCAGAGGTGTCTATGTCCTCTTTCTGGCCCTGTACTTCCTGCCTTGGCGTTTTATCTTGGTTGTCTTTCCATCACTGGGTACTAGAATGTGCCCATGCTGCCACTACTACTACTCTGTGAACTGTTTACTGTTCCTTAGCTTTCCCAATCGGAATTCATTCCAGTACTTTTTCTAGATTGTTACGGAGTAGGTATGTTTAGAGGCAAAAATGTTGATGCTCATACCACCGTCTTGACTCTATCTTCCCACACATTTGACATTCCAATCCTAGTTGCCCAAATATTCCGTAAAACATCCTTCTGACTTAAAACATGAATTTCTGGGTGTCAAAAACAATAAAAACAAATAGAAACACACCTCTAGTATCCACCAAGGCTCCAATTAATCTTGTTCTACTTCACATTAATATTATACAGAGGTAGGAACACGTACCTGTATATGATACAGGTATGAATTCAAGTTGACCTTACCTGTGGGAGTTCTGCCATGAGGTAATAGAAACCTTTATTTTCTTCTCCAAGTAGGGCACTTGCTGGCAACCGTACATCTTCAAAAAACAGTTCGGCTGTATCCTTTTTAAAAAGGACATGAGGCAAGAAAAAAAATTATATTTTATGGCCATAGTCTTTTTAAATACAAGGAGATAGTATCTTTCTACGTACTTATATGTGAAAAGGACAAGAAATCTTGAAATATACTAAGATTTTAACTTGGTTAATGAAAACATGATGTGTGGGGAAAAAAATCATTCGGCTAGGAGTGATGGAGGTAGAGACTATACATGACACATGAGAGGTGTTGCAGGTTAGTAATAACAATTAATAAAAATAACAATAATAATAGTATTTATATGGTACCTATTATGGGCCAGGTATTGTGCTAAATTTTACAAAACTTATCTCATTTGATCTTCACAACAATGCTGGGAGGTAGGTGCTATTAATAATCTCATTTTCTTTTCTTTTTTTTCTTTTATTCTATTCTCTCTTTTGACCTTGTCCCTCCTCAGAAGTGTTGCTTCTGATTACCCCCTTCCCCAATTTGCCCTCCCTTCTATCATTCTCACTCTCTTATCCCTTTCCCCCTATTTTCCTGTAGGGTAAGACAGATTTTCATACCCAATTGAGTGTGTATGTTATTCCCTCCTTAAGCCAAATCCAACGAGAATAAGATTCGCTCATTCCCTCTCATCTTCCCCCACTTCCCCTCCACTATAAAAGCTTTGTCTTGTCTGTTTCATGTGAGATAATTTACCCTCATTCTACTTCTCCTTTTCTCCTTCTCACGGTATAATACTCTCTCAACCCTTAATTTTATTTTTTAGATATCACCCTTTCATCTTCTACTCACCCTGTGCCCTCTATCTATTTATCTGTCTATACATATTTTTCCCTCCAACTACCTTAATACTGACAAAGGTCTCGTGAGTTACAAATATCATCTTTCCATATAGGAATGTAAACAGTTCAACTTAATATGTCCCTTAAGAGTTTTCTTTCCTTTTCATACTTCTCTTGAGTCTTGTATTGGAAAGTCAAATTTTCTATTCAGCTCCGATCTTCTCATCAAGAATGCTTCAAAGTCCCCTACTTCACTGAATGACCATTTTTTCCCCCTGAAGGATTATACTCAGTTTTGCTGGGTAGGTGATTCTTGGTTGTAATCCTATCTCCTTTACCCTCTGGAATATTATATTCCATGCCCTGTGGTCCCTTAATGTAGAAGCTGCTAAATCTTGTGTTATCCTGACTGTGTTTCCATAATACTTGAACTGTTTCTTTCTGGCTGCTTGCAATATTTTCTCCTTGACCTGGGAACTCTGAAATTTGGCTACAACATTCCTAGGAGTTTTCCTTTGGGGATAACCTTCAGGAGGTGATTAGTGGATTCTTTCCATTTCTATTTTACCCTCTGGTTCTAAAATATCAGGTCAGTTTTCCTTGATAATTTCTTGAAAGATGATGTCTAGGCTTTTTTTTGGATCACGGTTTTCAGATAGTCCAATAATTTTTAAGTTTTCTCTCCTGGATCTATTTTCCAGGTCAGTTGTTTTTTCCAATGAGATATTTTATATTGTCTTCTATTTTTTCATTCTTTTGGTTTTGCTTTGTAATGTCTTGATTTCTCATAAAGTCACTAGCTTCCAATTTCTTCATTCTAATTTTTAAGGAAGTATTTTCTTCAGTGAGCTTTTGGACTTCCTTTTCCATTTGTCCAATTTTGCTTTTTAGGGCATTCTTCTCCTCAATGGCTTTTTGAACCTCTTTTGCCATTTGGCTTAAGAAGCTAACTTGCTTCTCAAAATTCTTTTTGAGTTGTTCCATAGCCTGGGACCAATTCATATTTTTCTTGGAGGCTTTGAATTAGGAGTTTTGACTTTGTTGTCTTCTTCTGGTTGTATGTTTTGATCTTCTTTGTCACCAAAGTAAGATTCTATCCTCTGACTTTTTATGTGCTGTTTGCTCAAGACCTCAGCCAATTATTTGACTTTTAAACTCTTTGTTAAGGTAGGGGTCTGCTTCCAGTGTGGAGAATGTACTGTCCCCCAAGCTTTGGGGGTTTTGTGGCGCTGTTTTCAGAGCTATTTCTAGGGACCTGTAAATTTTCAGTTCTTCCAAAGTGCTATGATCAAAGGCGAGGTGCCTTTCCTGGCCTGTGCTCTGGTCTATGATTGACCACAAGCACTCTTTTCAGCCTTGGAACTGTGAGGAGAATTCCCTCTCCACAAGCACCACAAGCTCCACCACACCAGCTCTCCTCCTTGCCCTGGGACTGCCACCTAGAACTACAACGTGGATCCAAGCATGGACAAAGCAAGAGAATCCTGCCTCAGCGCCTCCAAAGAGATCTCTCAATTCCCCTCTGATCAGTCACTAGATACTCCCTCACCTGTGGGCCTAGAGCTCTGGCTGGGACTGGTCCTAGGACAGAGCTCCTCTCTCACTGAGGTCAGACACACCTTTTCTACTGACTTTCTAAGTTGTCTTTGGTTGAGAAGTCTGGAAACTGCCACAGCTCCCCTTGATTCAATCCCCTGAGGCCTGTTCCAAGTTCACCGAGGCCCAGTTTTTCCCTGTGTGGCCCATGCTGAACTGTGGTCCTCTCCCAGTCGGGTGCAACACTTTTCCTGCCGACCTTCCAGGTTGTCTTAGGCTGGAAATTTATTTCACTCAGTCTTTTTGTGGGTTATGCTGCTCTAGAATTTGTTTAGAGCCATTTTTTACAGGTATTTGGAGGGGTTTGGGGGAGAGCTCAAGCAAGTCACTGCTTTTATTCCACCATCTTGGCTCCGCCCCCTCATTTTAAAGATGAATGCTTGTGACTTTTCTAAGGTCACACAGTAAGTGTCTGAGGCTAGATTTGAACTCAGGTGTTTCTGACTCTCCAGCACTCTGCCTACTGTCTCACCTAGAATGTTCAATATTAAACAAACATTGTTATAACCAACTACTGCATGCCCTATGGCTTACC